>NC_068443.1:25174070-25478653 GCF_023373465.1 Oncorhynchus keta | reverse complement strand
TGCTCATGTCTATGCATTTCAATAAATATATTTTTTGCAGTGCGTGGTGCTCACTAAATGGTGCACTTTCCCCTATCATTGTACTGGTGGCTCAGAGTTCAGGCCAATGGTTCATGCTCATGTCAGTGGGACATTTAGGGGAGCGGTTTTATTATATGCAAGAATATTAGCATTTTTTGTCATGAATTGCCATTGGTTCTAAAGAAGTATTACTACAAAATTATATTTTCTTATTGATGACAGAATATTACACACTGAATAACATTATTTTTGTATTTATTTTTTTATGAAGGATTTGTCTTATTAAGAACCCATTGACCCTAATTCTGGGGCCATTCATGCAGTGTTTAGGCATAATTCTACTGTTCCCCCTCGTTTGATCTCCACGATGCAATACATTGAATATACTTTAGCATAGCCTAGATGCATACACACTATTTTAAATAAGTTATGTTTAACAAAGTTCGTTTACATTGGCTACAATAGCACTAGCCCATAGACTCTATTCTCCATTAGTACATTATTGGGCTACAGTAGCACATCCAATGACAATTTTTACATATTTATTCCAGAACAATTGGCTACTCACCCTGTTTTTAATTTGGTGTCTTGTACCCTTCGCTACGTAGGAAAGTGAATGTTCTTTTTTAAATGTGAGAACATGAAAATGTTGGCTATTGTCCTTCACGGAAAATTGCTGTGGCTCTTTCCATTCCTTTCCAAACGTCAAAATGAATGCTAATGGTGGATATAACCTACATTAATACTATTTCGTTTGTAAATGAACGTATTCCATTATATGTAAATATTAAATTAATATCCACAATAAGAGACCCTCGCTCACTGGCTTAAACTCTGAGAAGTGCGAAACTGCTTGTGGGTCCCAGTCCTGAAGAGCATCCCGGAGAGTTGCGTGCGAAGGGCATGCCAGGTCATTGGGATGAATCCGCCACCTGGAATTTAACGCCACCCAATCGGGTATATAACATCAACCACATCCCTGACAAGAAGACCGCCGACTGATAAAGCACATTTACTGAGAGCTGTATTGTATGCCTCTAGTTGAGTTCTTTTTGTTAAACTTTATTCACAAATTATACATTTACGGGGCTCTAGACGGTTGAGGACTGCCTATTAACTTTGATTTGTAAATTGATTGGAACAGCCTTTAGGTGAGTTGTTACATTTGTATAAAATATGTTTGCTAGTAGATGTGTTAATTTCAAAAATCTATCAGCAAAGGTCATTTCCCTTGAATCGATGGTTTACTATGCCTACGCTTAGGCTACTACGCATAACACTTTTCCACGCTATTATGCCATTGGTCCCGGAATGTAAACAAAGGTATGCGGGTGTTGTGAAATAACGGGATGCTAAATTAGTTTTTTCATTGTGGCAGCTCTTGCCGTTGTTTATTGTGATAGATGAATGAATAAATATGAAACACTAATCCGTATTGTTGCTTGAAGGGGACTTGCGACCTCTTTATCATAATATGCCCTTTGTGTAAGTTTTGTCTTCTTGAGACCAGTAATGCATTCATGTTAATTGACTCAGATGATGATTCCACCCGGGGACTGCTTATATGCTGGGAGGAAGAGAAGGAAGCCCATCCCAAAACAGTTGAGTACCACTACCAGATATTGTCACTTATGTATTGAATGTTTTATTTGATTAATTAAATCATAATTGACCTATCTTATCCAGCTATATGATTGGAATAATGCAACCATCTATTTCTCATCTGTTGCACACTACTGATCATGAATGAACGATTCTAATTGACATGTGCAAAATTGTACAAAAGTGACTTGTTACTACATTCAATAAAAATGTAAAAATTGTATTAATCTAGGCAAGTCAGTTAAGAACAAATTCTTATTTCCAATGATGGCCTGCCAGAAGGCAAAAAGCCTCCTGTGGGGATGGGGGATGGGATTAATATATATATATATATATATATATATATATATATATATATATATAATACAATTATAGGACATAACACACATCAGGACAAGACTACATAAAGAGAGACCTAAGATGGCAGTAACACATGACAACACAATAGTAGTCATGAGTTCTTAGAATCAACCTATTTGAGCTTAGTAGTTCATCTCACATGAAATGCATACCTGTTGGTTACATGTGCAAACAAAAATATATTCTATAATGACAGTAACCTTGTTTAAAGTCTGGCATTGATAGACATTCCACACATTTGTTAATTAATTGACAAAAATAATTTATGTTCAAACATAGGCTACAATTTAAACAGAGCACCAAACCCAAAAGCATTCATTGTTATATTGTGTTTATTTTCAAGGGTATTTGGTGACACTTTGAATTGTGGTACTAATACCATGTATTTACATTATTACATTGGAGAGTAAGATTTGGTACAGTACACCTGTTATACCAGTTTATTTGATATAGTTCATGCTCATCTGTGAGCATTTGTCTCTTCAGCATTATTCTGTTGAAGGACCTGCTAGCTACAGCTACAGAGGCTTTCCCTCTTCATTATTTAGTCATTGTTGTTTTTACTTTTTACTCAAGGAATTGACTGTTTCTCAGACCCCACAGACCACCCCTAACCATTCTCAAAATATCCCCTTAGACATGATACAGGTTCCAAAAACTATTGATTAATATACCAGAGGAGACTATATGTCATTAATGCATGCTTGCTTATTGAATAAACCAGTCATCATTGGGGAAATAGCACTGTATTTTTGCCCTCAGGAGATTGATCTAATACTTCCTAGATTGTTTCTTTTTCATAACATCAATTAACCTTGCTAAATGATTTGTCTCTATATCCGACAGAAAACAGACAGCGGCCAGCCAGAAGACCAACCCGTCTAAGAGGCACCGTGACCGTCTGAATGCAGAGCTGGAGCGGTTGGCCAGTCTCCTACCCTTCACCCCAGACATCATCTCCAAACTGGACAAGCTCTCAGTGCTGCGCCTCAGCGTCAGCTACCTCCGGGTCAAAAGCTTCTTTCAAGGTACAGACAGCACAGCGTCCCCATGTGGTGCAGTTACACCCTATACAGTCTCTCGTGACAGCAGTTACACCTTATCGTGACAGCGAGCATGCGGGTTTTGGCCCTGAATGCTAAGATTACAACCTACACTGTAGTATGAAAATTATTTATTTTTACTGCAGGATCTGTTGTTTATTAGATGTCACACTTTATGGTGCACTAGTGTACATTCTATATCATATGCATACAGTACTGTGCAATTCATTATCACAACCTTACAAAGTTTATTTGTTTTTATAATGAAAATATTGTTTTGTACACTTGAGTTGCATCACATCCACTTTACCCTAGTGCTGTTTCCCTGTCATGAAGCTATAATTCTGTTAACATTATTAACGAGAACATTTAGACAACATTTTAGACAACATTTAGACAGCTGAAAGAATGTTATTTATCACACATGGATCAAAGTAGAAGGGTGGTATGAATCATCAGGCTGGGTGTAACACATTCAGATAGCTAGATGGTCATTAGATAAGAGCTGACGTTTCTGAAGTAGTGCTGAACTAGGTTCTTCATGTGCTCTGCTGTTTATCTCATGGACCGCTACAGCAGGCATACAAGACATCACGAGCCTTTTGATATTTTCACCATGCACACTCCTACCTCTGTCCTACTTTTCTACGTATTTGACAAGGTTTACTACATTGAGAAAATGAAAGTGGAAAACATGACCAAACCGATATTTTACCCATGCATGCATGATGCCACTGTGGCACCCTTTATCATTCAGCCAGTTTGTATTGGATTAACATGCCTGGTAGCCTATATGAACTATTGCAATATACTTATATGTTGGTTAAATGTACCTTCTTATTTTTTTCTGTGTCATTTCCAGTCCCTTCTGTAATTAAATATGTTAGGTCAAGGTGGTGTTGCTACATGTGTTTATTTAATTGTATTATCTGATTCAGAACAGGTTTTGACTCAAATGGCCATATATGTTAAACGAGGTGTCAGCCATCAGCTATTTATGACTTATTTGAAATATACTGTACATCTTTAAAGGTTTGAATTGCATCAAAGGCAAAGCTCATACTGGAGGTAGCTTACCTGTTTTGAACAAAAAGGAAAGATATGCTATCTAATGACGGAAATTAGTAGCTCTGCTCTTTTCACTAATATCAATAGCTACAAACTTAAAGTAATTGTACTGTCCAATTTAAATCTCCCATCTACAGTTACAGCAGAACAGAAAACAAATATGAAAGCATTTTCCCTCATTAGGGATGTAATGAGCTTGTCTCTTTCTGTGGACATGCTGGAGCTGGTGGGTATCTTTGCATGAATAGTCTCATGTCAATAATTGTGTAGATTGGCACTGCACAACAAAAGGCGTGAGTGGCAGACCCCAAACCACTAAATATTTTGGTCCATCAAGGACAAGCTGAGAGCACAGCATGCATCAGAGCGAAATCCTTTGTTGTCCCAACACTATTGTTGGACTGTTGTCGGGCACAATTATGCTCAAATTTGATCACCCAGTACTCAACTCCCCGAGTTGATCACCAAGTCTGATTTTATGACCCCTGGATAAGACTAAATGAACCACTACAAATATTGGTTAAGATTTGACCCTCAAACACAAGAATATATTCCAGTTTCAACAGGTGGTTGTTTTTTTTTATAGGTTTTTAGCACCCTACAAACCTTCAAGTTTAGAGCAGATGTTATTTACAGCTACAGCCTGAGACAATGCTGTAGCTGTTACACCACTAACACAGGATGTGTGCCAGAACTGTGGTTTTCTTGTTTTTCAGTCATCTCTCATTTTGTGTGCTATTTGCTTAGTACATTTGTGAATAATCTTGATGACGTATCTCATTCAGCTGACACAGTGTGTGAGTAAAGGGGATCGATGCTGTTCTTTTAAAGGATACTGTATAAGGATATATCATATATTATAAACTGGGTGGGTCGAGCCCTGACTGCTGATTGGCTAACAGTCGTGGTATATCAGTCCGTATTCCACGGGAATGACGAAACATTTCTTTTTATTGTTCAAATTACTTTAGTAACCAATTTATAATAGCAATAAGGCACCTCGGGGTTTGTGTTATATGGCCAATATACCACGACTAAGGGCTGTATCCAGGCAATCCTAATTGCGACGTGCCTAAGAACAGCCCTTAGCCGTGGTACATTTGCCATATACCACACCCCCCCGGGCCTTATTGCTTAAATATATGCAATTTAGCAGACGCTTTTATCCAAAGCGACTTAGTCATGTGTGCATATTATTTATATATATTATGTGTGCATACATTTTTATGTATGGGTGGTCCCAGCGGGAATCGTTGTAAGCACCATGCTCTACCAACTTAGCCACACAGGAGCATAATAACGCTGTAAACCCCTATGGCCTTATGAATGGGTGTGCAGTACAAGTTGTGCTATGTACTGTTCCTCCTTTTTGTCAGCAGCTGTGGTTCCCCTTGCCAGGTTCCATTCATCAGGCCCATTTAGACATCACGCACTCTTGTACGGTCTTCACTGCTGATCGCAATAAGCTCACAGAGTGGGTAATGGGATTGAGGCATGCACTTCACTTCATTGCAGTGAGCTCAATTATAAAAGGGCAGGTAAAGTGATGGGGTGGCAGGTAGCCTAGCGGTTAAGAGCATTGGGCCAGTAACCGAAAGATCACTGGTTTGAATCACTGAGCATGGGATGTGCCCTTGCGCATGGCACCTAAACCTAAATGCTCCTGTAAGTCGCTCCAGATAAGAGCACCTGCTAAATGACTAAATCGTCAATATAAAACGATAGAACTAGTAGAAACTACATGGCTCACTGTGGTTTCAGGTATGTGTCCTTGCAGGTAGGATCACAGTGTCAATGGTAAATAATACCATGGTTCTGATACTGCCTGTTGCACATTCATCATGAAAAGGCTTCTCTTTGATCAGACTAGAAAAGGATGTGATGGATTCATAAGAATCCCCCAAAGTCCATAGAAATAATGTCATTTTCCATGCTGCCTGTTCCTAAAGTGTTACCTGAAGCTTGATGTATGCTGAGCGTCTTGTCAACGCCAGCTAACTTGCCTGTTTGATTTCCATGAGCCGACATGACAGTGTATTTCTGTGGAATACAGAGTAATGGGGGAAATGATCATGAAAGATATTAGGAAGCTGTGATGTGCTCCAGCACATGAGGGAGTAATTGTGCACTAGTGAAAGTGTCAGGGAAGGCATAGTCAGATCAGAGAGTTAATGAATGCTCCACTTTCTCCTGAGTATATCGTGTGACTGCTCCCTGGCAAGGCTCGGGGCCGCCCTCAGGGCTCATCAAGTGCACTATGCCACAATGTTGAGTTTTATAGATCAGCTTTGCTTGGTCGGAATCTGATGCCTTCACATGACACAAGGAGGATGCTGTGTGTGAATATGAATGATGGCTTTCAAATGTGATTATTTTTTTATTTTGTTTATGATCTATCACGTATTGTAAACACAATTTGAATTGGTTATAATCAAATAATTATATACTGTACCTAAATTGTTGAATCAGATCCGACTTTCAGGGAATTATATCCCAGATGTGGCCAAATTAAGTAATTAAAATGAAGCTAATCTGTATTTGAGGCGCTGCCAGGTGAGTGGATTTGACCACGTGAAAGCAAGAGAGGTAGACTGGGTAATCGTCCATAACCTTTAAATGCTCTTCTGGAAACACACTGTATGTACATAGTCTTCATAGGGAAATGCAGAAAATGTCCTAGGTTTGATTTAATGCCATTGAGAGTGATGAGTGACAGGGTTTTGAAATGTTATACAGTTGGTACAAAGAGAGGCACATTTTGAAGTACCAATGAGAAAGCATTACTTTAATGTAAAACCTTTTGGTGTAAGTACTGTGAATGCTTTGAATTGTAGTGTTTCACACTGCAGTCTGGTTACAGGTCCTTATTTCCCATTCCAGTTACATGTTTATCATCAAGGGGCTAAAATGGAACCAGTAAACAGAAGAGGTCTTGAGTTCTTCCATCTCCATGTTTACTGGAGGGCAGAGTGTTACACTGCTGTTTGGCAGCTGCAAAAGCTTCTCTGGCAGATTCCCTTCAGCTTGCGTGCAGATCGGGGAAATTCCAGTTCTCTCTTGTTTCTAGTCATCATGTTTGAATAGACTGTTTTTCAATACGGATCAGAAACATTCCTTCCAATGGATCCAAGCAATTAACTCCTGATTCTAATATGGGCCAGGATCATTTACAATCATATAGCTTTTCTCAAATCCCATTTGTTGTTACACTTAATCCAGAAAGCTATTGTTCACTTCATTTGTTTTTAGAAAAAGGGTACAATTAATTTAGCTTGTTCTGTTTGTACCACATAATTATTATCATAAAAAATGAGTATCATTCTTTACAGATGTCATATTATGTCATATAGTATGTACAGTATGTTTGATCCAGTGAATGTATTTTTTGTATTCTTACTGCTTTTGACTGATATTCAGTCACCAGAGTATCGGTTAAAGTGTTCAATCAGCTCAAAGGCGATATTCACGGAGTGAAAATATATTCTGATTTGTCTGCACGCAATAGCGTGAGGTAGTGACCCCAATATGTCATAAGGCAGGGGCACTACTCTTGGTCTTCTTGCACAGAGACTGCAGTGCTAACTGATTTGGCACAAGCCCTTTTGTCTAAACTGTGATTTTTAATGTGACATCAGATCATAAAAAAACATTCCATCAGCTTAATCTCTAATCACACCCTCTTAACAAGCATTTTCACCACTGATATTGTGATGCATTTTGGCATGATAACAATGGAAGCAGCACGACAACAAATGTATGTTAATGGAAATAGACAAATGTTCAAAAGTGAAGATGACAGGGGTTGACCCTCTGTAATAGCATACAGTAGTAGAATACCATCTTCAGGGCTTCTAGTGTTTCAACGGACATGCTTTTCTACAACAAATCCAACTGCTCTTCGGACTAGTCACTCTACCACTTGTCACTTCATATACAACTTTATCGACTCAAGAACGTAATCTCTGACCCCCCCCCCACCCCCACAAAGGCTATTGTCACCAAATTATTTTAATGTGAACTCACACTCCATGCTTTGTCTATAGCAGTACTGTCGTTGATCATCAATGCACTAGACATGATTTCATGGCACAACATAGCTAGCACACACAGCCCTGCGTGACAGGGCCATAAGAAAACACAGTGTGTTTATTAATGACCCCCCCCTCTCTCTTTTAATCTAGGGGTTAGAACTAAGATGATAGCTAAACTTCTCACCAGCTCTGGCGCCCTCGTGAGACAGACGCACAATTGCTTCCATCAGCTTGGGTGTTACTTTGGCCTGTAACCTAATTGGTGTTGGAAGAGCTACCATTACTAGGGATACGTTGTCCATCTGCAGACTGCAGGACAGCACCATATGTCTCGACGTGAACAAACCCCTGAAAACTGAAAGATAAGATCTCGGACTGGGGATTTAGGCAGTAACAATTGAGTTGAATTAATTAGTTAAATTAAGCTTTTAAATTTGGTAGGTATATTATGGTAGTTACGGTAATGTGTAAACAACAATGATATAATTTCATAAGATGTAGGTTCAACATGGCTGTGAAAGTAAGTATTCTTATTTAGATTTCAGATTTCGCTCCTCAAGTAACTTTACTGATGTTTATATAGGCTACTCGTTATTTTTTAGATTAAAAAAAAATGATTTAACCTTTTATTTAACTAGCCAAGTCAGTTAAGTACAAACTCTTATTTACAATGACGGCCAAACCCTAACCCGGATGATGCCGGGCCAATTGTGCACCTCCCTATGGGACTCCAAATCAATGTTGTGGTACAGCCGGGAATCGAACCAGGGTCTGTAGTGACGCCTCTAGCACTGAGATGCAGTGCCTTAGACCGCTGCGCCACTCTTCTTGAGATTCCCAGTGATTTATCCTCTCCTCTGCAGCTTATTTATCCTCTCCTCTGCACCTTACACTGACCCTCTGAAGACTCGCATTACTGTAGTAGCTACTCACAGTAATGTCAATCAGCAAGGGTGAAATGTCGCATGTTGACGTTTATTGGGATGGGTCTAGTCCTGTAGGCAGAACTGAGTGATTTCTGCTATATGGGCCAACTGCAAAGTAAAAATGGGATATATTGTAAAAATGAAGGAAAAAAAATGTAAGGTTATGTTTAGGTTTAAAATCAGATTTTACGACTTTGTGTCTGTGCCAGCTAGTGACCACTGCAGAGCTGCCTCCAGAACAAGATTCATGACGAAAGACACTAACCTGCAAATCAGTCCTAGAAATGAAAACCTCCTCCCTGCCTCTCATCCAGTTCACCTCACAAAACCCAGTGATTGATACAAAGGTATCACTCAAAAATACAAGGACGAGAGGTGAAAATGTTTGCTCTTAGAGCCATTGAGGAGGAAAACCTCACAATGTTAGTAACAGTAGAGCCCTCCTGATACAGGTAAGTACTGTAACTACTTGTGACTGAGTAATGACTTTTAGCCTCTTAGGAAGTTGTCACACGGTCTCTTTAAGAAGCTCTTCGTGTAGTAGTGGTATAGTTAAGCTCACCAGCCGAGCAGTTGCGTGACTGCAGCAGACTGGGTTCTGACCTCAGAAACGGTTATGAAAACGATCTGTAGATCAGTGCAACGAGTAGAAGACCAGCCCTGCAGAAATGAGTGACCCTTATTGCCTTTACAGCACTACACAGAGACCAGGACATATGTTTTTACAGATGTTAATTAAGATTGATTCACATACCCAGTCTAGAGGTGGTATGGAGCAGGAAGCTCCATTGACTTCAATGTGAGTTATTATACTGTACCTTTCTTAAAAGCTTTCTATGACATTTATAGCGTAGTTAAGTCAGCGTTTAGAAGGTTGATATATTTATTTGGTGTCCATGATGTCATTATTTCGTATACGTTTTACCCCTCCGTAGCCACCCAGACTTTTTTGCTTTGTGTAGTACTGCTGTATACATGTTCCAAGCCAATGAAATTAAAGAATTAAAGGCTCTGGTCTGAATGCATTAGTCATGGCATTGCTTATGCTTGGCAGCTGCATATTCCTCTTGTCTAATTCACTTCTCTACCTCATTACTATACTGGCAGATGTGTTTTAGAGAGAAATGCTCATGGGCAATTGTTATTAGCCTCTACATTTGCTGGTTTGTATGACAATCTTTTGAGATAAATCTTGCTGTTTTATACTTACAACTGGGTCTGACAAGACAGCGTGACAAGGTCAATGTAATGGTATCAGTCAATATGGGGAGGGAGAAACCCTGTGTATTCTGCACCAGGATCAGGGAACTCCTGTTGTATATGGGACACCACTCGGACATGTTTGCAAAGGTAGCCCCATTACCACCAGACAAAATGGCGGTAGCACAGTATCTGTATTGGCTGGCAATGACAATGAAAGGTGCACATTGCTACGGTGTACTAGTAGAACACTGCTTCTATGGTATTATGTAAAGGGTTTATTCTACATGGATCTGTTCCTACATTTGAAAGTTAACAAAACACTTAGTGTAGAATATCTACATAAATTCAGCAATTGCGTTTTGCTCATATTAATCTGTAGGCTATTGACCTATTCAAAGGTAATTTGCTGTCATTTGATTGCTGTTTTGTTTCATATTGTGTTCGATTGTTGCATTGCTGTAATCAGGGCACCCATGTGAATAAGACCCAGGTATCAATGAGAGTGTCAAATTTGGTTAACAAAAAATGTAATGGCTTATTTGCTGCGTGTGGCCTATTTGATCAAATAGATGTTTTGTGATGCTTAAGTTGTTACAAGTGTACTGATATGCCCTGTCTTCGTCTAGAATGGCCCCGCCTGATCTTGCCTCCTCCTAACTGCCTTCCATTTTTGAAAACATTTATTTTCATTGTTAGAGTGGTCAGTTGAGTATTTTTCTTTTCTTCTGTGGTATAGCTAGGGCTTTTCAGTCTCAAACGCCCGTGACCTTTGAATGCGTTGGGGGCGATGAAACAACAGAGCCCTACTTAATGAAGGGACGCAAAGAGGGCGGAGGTGCGAATTGCACGTGAAGTTAGGCAAAAGGCAGCATGATTTGTTGACATTATTGTAATCCAAACCCATCCTTAATTTACTCGTTGTGACGCACTGAGGTTCCAAACTGTTTTAAACAAGTCTGACTTTATACCAAAATTATTTTATTTATACTTTTTAGTCAATTTTGATCCTAGAATAAAGGTTTCTGACTCATATCGATGCCACATTGGCCATTTTCAAGAGATTAGTTGGTTTCAGGGGCAGTCGCTCTTTAAAGGTCAGTGGCTTTATGTTGGATTTGATTAAATTCCCAGTGCAGTCAACAATGTGATTTTTCCTGTGATTTATATACACTGAGTGTATAAAACATTAGGAACACTTGCTATTTCTATGACATAAATTGATTAGGTGAAAGCTATGATCCCTTATTGATGTCACCTGTTAAATCCACTTCAATCAGTGTAGATGAAGAGGAGACAGGTTAAAGAAGGATTTTTAAACCTTGAGACAATTTAGACATGGATTGTGTTTGTGTGCCATTCAGAGGGTGAACGGGCAAGACAAAAAAAATGTAAGTGCCTTTGAACGGGATTTGGTAGTAGGTGCCAGGTGTACCGGTTTGACTGTGTCAAGAACTGCAACGCTGCTGGGTTTTTTTTCACTCAACAGAGGTTGGAACAATATTGTGAAAATTATGATAATGCCCTTTTAGCATAAGAAGCTGTTTGAAAAGACCCGGCCTGAATTTATAGCCTGTTTGGGTGGGATGGAGATTTGGCCTGCCTGGTGACATCACCAGTTAGTTCAGTTTCCCCCTCCCCACTCAGACCACTCCCAGACAGTCCAAACAAAATTGCTTGAGAAGCTACTTTAGTTTCTTTTTAACAATTTTAATTGAAAACAATCACAGCAAGGTACTTACCCAGGAATGATTTAATGTTGAGATGAAAACTGCTGCATTGGACCTTTAATGCAAGGCGCTACAAATACTTATTGAAAACACATTCTACTCAACCCCGGCTTTCTTTTTTGTGTGCTCTGTTTTATTTTGCATGCAAGCAACCATACAGAACAACACACAAACCAAGATTATTTTCGGCTCTTCTTTATGACTCCCATGATGTCACTTGGCTTTTATGCAATCTGCTCCTTGGCTAAATGGCTGTCTCTCAAACATAAAACCTATAACAATGGCATTATATATAGTTAATGGAACAACTACGAGGGCCTGCTGGCCTGGAATTCTGAAGACTGATTTTGAAAGTGGAATGGAATTGAGGGTATATCATTTGGGTAATTCTACACATAGTTGGTTGGCTATAGCTCAAAAGCTGATTACATAAGCAAATTAGATCACTAATAGTTCCAAAACTTACAAAGGCATTATTTTGGGGGTAGGTGTTCGTTGCTCTCCTTGATTCATTGTCAGTGGATTAAAATGATTGCCTTGAATCCAGAATTGAGAGTTTTTTTCCCCCTTCAAAGTTTGGAGGTAAAGAGTCATTATGATGGTCAATGTTAGTCCAATCACCATGGTTTCTGACATCTGAGATTGGTGTTTGTAATTCTCATGTTTATAATATTACAAAAATATGTTGTTTTATAAAAAGATCGTGAACCAGAGCATTTGGGCAGTGTTGTCATTCCATTCCCACCGACACTATTTCCCCTGCATAAACAGACATCTGGTTGTAAATGTAACGTTGACTGTCTGTCAGGGGAGTGTCTGGGTTTGATTAGCATGGCATCTCCCATCAACAACAGCCCCAGCAGTGTATCCCAGGGAGAGAGAGAGTTGGTCCTTTTCAATATATTCTTTACTAAATCAAAAGATAAAGATACAGTTTTGTAGCTTTCATGCTGTAGGTATATATATCATGTCAGAGTCGGACAGCTGTTGCATCAGGCCAGATACAGTATATGAGAAAGGAATGTGTATTTGGAACAAAACTTTTTCTGTGGGAAAAAAATATTTTCAACCACAAATTAAGATATTGTTGAAATTAACAATGAACTGTGCAATTCTTCAGTTCAGCGACATTACTTAGTGGTCCTCTGAGTATTTTTACAACTACCTGTCCTCACTATTACAACAACGGCTCTATAACTGAAAACATTCTTGTTGTATTAGACTCTTTATTTAAAAAGATACGGCATTTGGATGTGCAGCATGCCCCTCATGGTAATGAAGCTCGGTTTATGGACCTTTTGTTTTCATGTGTTCCGTGTCAATGTGTGAAGTAGCAGACATCTGCTTTCCTTTTAGAGCACAGATTTAAAGATTCTCCCCACCATGTTTTTCCAGTCAAGCACTGAAAGCTGCCCAGGCTCCAGTCAGTGGATTGCGTGTAAATTACAGTATGTATATGTGTCAGTATATGAGCCATTGTCTGCTGTGAAATTCTCCCCATTTGGGCTCGGAAACACAGCACAGGCGTTGAGTGCCATGAGGGTGACAGATTAAAACGTCTGAACACTGTTGGGTCTGTCACACCGCAGGCTTTTAACCTGAAGTGTTCAGGCCTCAGTGACCCTGTCAGGGCCTGTTGTGGAGTGATGCTGCACACCACAGAACAGTGTTGGGATGTTACTGAAAGAGAGCACGCTCAGAGCCAGGCGGGAGGAGAGCAGGAGCGGGAGCCGCCGGAACCCCCCTCACGCAACGCCTGGGATTCCGTGCAGGGGAAGGATTTACACGGCACGCTTTGGGAGTCCCACAGCTTCACACTCTCTTCCCCGCCTTTTACCTACTAATTCCCTGCTCTGTTATTTTCTGTTCCTCTCCCCATTCTTGATAGGAAGTATTTACTCAGCTGACACAAAACAGGTGAAATCACACCCACACATTCTTCTGTTTCTCTCACACTGGTACAGCAGAGGCAATAGTCATGCAATGATGTTGCTCGCTATCTCTTTTTTCTTCTTCTCTATTTCTTTCCTCTTTGACTTATTCCCAAAGAACAAAACACTTTTGAGTTTCCAAATCCGCTATTCTTATATCGCCAGGTAGTTTTGAACTATTCTGGGGTGTTGGCTCAGGTCAGCAATGACATAGTTGAAGCTAGTGGGGAGGGGTCCGTTGTCTGATGGTAGACAATAGGATTCTTCTGCTACTCAGCAAACCGCTCAGACAATCTTACAACCGCTTCAATATTCATATATAAAGGATGGTATTGTTTTTCAGACACAGTCAACGTGTCACTAATTCCTGGCACAGAAACTGTGGGATCCAAGCTTGCTTTTAACATCTTTAAATGGGTGGTTTGTATTCTCACATTTTCTAGTTTGACCTCAACAGTCTCACCATGTTAACATTCAGCTGAATTAAGTCTGGTCCACTAATAACAATTCCTTCATTTTTATGGTCTGTGGACAATTGACTTTGTCCTCTTTTGTTTCTGGTGAGAGTCTGCCAGTATAGCAGCAGTGACCATCCCATGTCAAGAGTCACCAGAGGGACATTTTGCCAAATAAGAGTACAACATCCAGCCATAGATACTGTACCTCTTTAAGACTGTGTTAATATTGGAACTTCCTAACACAAGTGCATAATTCGTTTTCCTGCTATTTCCTCCAAGGCAGCATCACATCAACATTAACATGGATGCTATTGCTAGCTACAGTCGTTTGACTTACAGTACCAGTCAAAGGTTTGGACACACCTACTCATTCCAGGGTTTTTCTTTATGTTCATTATTTTTTTCTACATTGTAGAATACTAGTGAAGACATCAAAACTGTGAAATAACACATATGTAATCATGTAATAACCAAAAAAGTGTTAATTAAACAAATCAAAATATATTTTATATTTGAGATTCATCAAAGTAGCCACCCTTTGCCTTGATGACAACGTTGCACACTCTTGGCATGCTCTTAACCAGCTTCATGAGGTAGTCACCTGGAATGTATTTCAATAAACAGGTGTGCCTTGTTCATTTGTGGAAATTATTTCCTTCTTATTGCGTTTGAGCCAATCAGTGTTGTGACAAGGTAGGGGTGGTATACAGAAGATAGCCCTATTTGGTAAAATACCAAGTCCATATTATTGCAAGAACTGATCATTTGTTTTTAAACAGGACAATGACCGAACACACCTCCAGGCTGTGTAAAGGCTATTTAACCAAGAAGGAGAGTGATGGAGTGCTGCATCAGATGACCTGGCCTCCACAATCACCCGACCTCAACCCAATTGACATGGTTTGGGATGAGTTGGACCCCGGAGTGAAGGAAAAGCAGCCATCAAGTGCTCAGCATATGTGGGAACTCCTTCAATACTGTTGGAAAAGCATTCCAGGTGAAGCTGGTTGAGAGAATGCCAAGAGTGTGCAAAGCTGTCATCAAGGCAAAGGGTGGCTACTTTGAAGAATCTCAAATGTTAAATATATTTAGATTTGTTTAAGTAGGTGTCTCCAAACCTTTGATTGGTACTGTATATGTCATGCTATTCTGAAGTCCTAAGCAGTGGTTGCCTGCCCGTGCCCACTCCCCACAGCCTGGGAGTGATGGACAGAACACAAGGAATGGCTGGGGATGTGAGTGGTGGTAGGTAACTGTTGGCTTGCCACTCGCCACTGCTTGACTCTATCTTCAGTCGGTCGTTCCTCCCCCTCCACAGCTACACATCCCTTCTTCCCTCTATCTCTCCCTCCCCCGTCATATCTCTCCCTCCCCCTCCCTCCATCATGCCTCTGCCTGATTGCTGGGTTGGTGGGATATTCTGTGGCCTTAAAGGTGATGTGTAGTGTGGTGGATGCTGGGATCCATCCAGCAGCAACCCTACCCCTCCTACCCCAACCCCCACGCACCACTCCCAGATCCCCCCTTCAGGCTTGCGTGATGAAAGCTGCTGTTTGTATTGATAATGGAGAGCCAAACCTCCAACTGGAGCACGTGATAATGAAATCATGGCCTGGATTAGCGTGCTGATTTGCCCTGCAACCGATCCCATGAGGAATCCTTGTGATGAGTCGGATTTCCATGGACTGTGGAGGGAACATTCATTAGAAATCGTGTCACAGGCAGACCGATGAAGTCAACTCTATCTGCTTGAATCACGCCACGAGACAAGCTATAGAGAGAATAAACTACGTGGAGTAGAGGGAATAGCATCCAGGCGATTCAATGTCAAAGTCAATTTGGGTGTACTTTCAAAAGCTTCAGTCTCCCGATGAAGAGTGATTGGTGCTGTGATGTGGTTATAAACCAGAACCACTTTAGTGGATTCCGTTGTAAACACATCAGTGTATTAAGAACTAGCAAGCACACCATGTACTCTTCGGTTGATGGTAATAGGTCCATTTTTGGGCATACCTAGTTAACTAGTATGGCTCCTCTCCATCTCGTGTAACAATGCGTGTGTACCTTTGACAAAGATCACTCCCTCCATATGATCCATTTGATCATACTTATTGTATACAGTCACAAGCAGTGCTTAGTGTTCATCTCATACAACCTACTGAATAAAACAACATCTAGAACAGATACAGTAGACACTCATCACAAGCCTCTGAAGGAAGAGTACAGTAAACATGATTAAAGAATGAAACGTCATCTGAATGATTCATGCCTTGCCCTTGCTGTGACTGTGAGGACAACAGAAGCAAATATGAATGACTCATTGTGTGTTTGAGGGCATGTGTATTAAAGGAAGCTTGTGTTTACATTTCACTGGATCCGCTGTGATTGAGGCGTAATGATCATTGACTGTAACAATGGCACCTCTCCCATTGAGTTCCTGTGGTCAGTTCAAGCAGTTTGTCTGAATGTGGAAATGTCAAACCAGTGGTAATCTAACTGGAATATATTGTGCATACAATTTTCTCTTGTTTTCACTGGTTCTTCCAGATGAGGCTCAGATGCTTTGTACTGTATGCGGTATCATTATCTTAGGAAGGGCAAAGATGTGCGTGCTCTTCATCATTGCCCTCATATAAGTTGTGACCTCTTTGTTGTAAGTGAGCATTAACATCCATTGTGAGTGGAAATGATATTGAATGTGCCTTCTATGAAACATACCAAGTTGTCTGTAGTAATTCCCAGCAAAGCATATGCTGGCTGTTTCCGACCAATAGGGGATGGCTGGATTGCTATTACTACTATTCAGGTTTTTTTTCATATAATCCCCGGAGGGGTGTGTGTGTGTGTGTGTGTGTGTGTGTGTGTGTGTGTGTGTGTGTGTGTGTGTGTGTGTGTGTGTGTGTGTGTGCGTGCCTGCCACCAAGCGTGTGTGTGTTAGCTCATGTCCGTGCATGTGTTTGTGGGTGTCTCCATTAGCTCACTCCTAAAAGTAGAAATAATACAATTGATAGAGTGCATTTCCATGTTATCCATGCTTTCACCAATGCAGTTGTCATGGCATGCAGTATAGACTGTTGATGCTAAAAGGTATATCAACTAAAGGACATGATGTTTGCACAATTCCATAAGGAATAATGCCATGGATTTCCCACAGTCTTAGTTATTACCTTGACAGCGTATGTTTGTATGTAATACTATACATATAAATGTAACGGCATGCATTATTTATCCCATCTACTAGGTATGTTGTTTCAGTTGCATTGTGGGCCTAATGTTTAGGCAGAGAATTCTGTGTAAGTTAGCAGTCATCAATATTTAACAGCTGTAGGTATTATGAAATTCTTTGTAGGCGAATGTAGCTTGCCATCTTACATGCAATGGCTTGAACAGGCGCCAGACCACTGTTAGGGATATGGAGGAGATTGACAGACGTTTTAGTTGCGTGACAGTGTCACCTCAGTCAGCCAGCCTGCTCCTACTCCCTCTCTCTCCCCCTCTCTCTCTATCCATTTCTTCCTTCCTCTCTCTAGTGATCCTGACCTGGATTTCCTGGTTTAGTCATGGAGGGGGCAGCCAGGGAGCCAGGAGGGTGGGAATACGCTAATGAGGTGGCTTGGGGCCAATTCCCCGCCCATTTTCCTCCCTGACCCCCTTGTGCCATTGGTGAATATACTGTATCTTTGTGCTGTGAACACGCAAAGGCTGTCAGACAGCAGGGACTCTCACACGCACTCTGGCCACAGTCACTTCTGCTCTGTGCTCTCCCTCCCTTGCCGTCCGGAAGATGCCACCGCACAGGGAAGCAGCAGAGCGGAGCAGGAGCAGGGGCAGCCTGGTACTGTACTGCCTCTCTCTCCTCTGTGGTTCCCAGGGAGACAGGTGTAAACACTGCCTCTCTCTGGACACAGAATGCAGGATCCACACACCCTTTAATCATAGCTTGAAGAAAAAGGGAGATAGGAAATGATGCTGTAAAAAAAAAGTTTTAAAAAATATGAACCCTTTAGGAACATGTCACCACAGTGTGTGTGTACTGTACTGCCTCTCTGTGTGTGCATATTGCAGTAATGAGTTCATATCAGTATGAATTGAAATCTGAATTGTGAGAATTGTTCTTTTGGAATGGAGAATGTTACTTTTTTTAATGTACCCTAATCGTCTGATATATATTACATTTTTATTTCACCTTTATTTAACCAGGTAGGCAAGTTGAGAACAAGTTCTCATTATCCAATTGCAACCTGGCCAAGATAAAGCAAAGCAGTTCGACACATATAACAACACAGAGTTACACATGGAGTAAAACAAACATACAGTCAATAATACAGTAGAAAGATAAGTTTATATACAATGTGGGCAAATGAGGTGAGGTAAGGGAGGTAAAGGATTTTTTTTTTTAATTACTTATCATACACTCCACATCTACAGTAATAAACCTGTTAGTCCCTTGAAAGTTGTCTTTTTTTCTCTCATCCAGCCATCCAAGAGAAGCCATGCAGAAAGCACATCATGGAGTCGCCTGTGAACCACCAGGATACCAGGAAAGAGAGCCTGTCCATGGGGACCTCGGGGACCAGCAGCAGCGTGGTGGAGAGTGACCTCTTACTGGAGGTGAGACAAAGTGGAGCAGAAGGGTCAGGTTGTGGTTTGTCCTCCCAAGAGATCACCGATGAGAGTACTGATAGGGCTGGAAAACAGAAAGGAATGGGACATCATAGTCTTGTGTCCAAATCAAATGTATTTATATAGCCCTTCGTACATCAGCTGATATCTCAAAGTGCTGTACAGAAACCCAGCCTAAAACCCCAAACATCAAGCAATGCAGGTGTAGAAGCACGTAAACTGAGGGATATGCCAGTTGGTGAAAGACTATCTTAAGACTAACAAACCATAAATACAACATGTTCATTAAACAGAATTAAATGCAGTATGCCCTGACTGTGTTTTTTCTTAAAAGACACAATAAATACAATTGTTGAATGAAAAAATGACACAAAGTTGAATTTAGCCACATTGATTATTGAGGTTTAGAACATGTCTTGATGATATCGTGGCAAAAGTGGAGCTGGTTGGATGATGAGTAAGACCAACCCTCCGCCCGGAACTACCCTCAGCCCTCCGTGTCTCAGAATACCCGTCCTCCCCAAACCCCCGCCCTGCCTGAACTCCCGCCCTCCCCTCCCACAATAGCGTGACACCAAAGCAGCCGACCATGATGCTGTTGAATGAAGATGGTGACACGGTTAGGTCAGTATCACACCAGTGAGTGGGAAAAGAGGGCCCAGCTGACCTGGGCTGACTTGAATTAGACGGGAGGTGACAGGGCCTGCCAAGGAGCAGGCCAGAGTCACGACAATGTCAAACACATCAGCTCCAGCACCAGCCAACACAGGGATGTCAATGAGGAACTCTGTGTGTAGTTTCCTCCCGTTCTCCCTGTTTTTATCTTCAAATCAGGAGGCATGAAGAGAAGATTTTGTATGTTTCATTCCGATATCCATTCATTATCGGAAATAAACATTTATCAACAAACTACTCATCAATCAAGTGCAACTGAAGTTTATCCCCTGTGTGTTCTTAGTACACACATACAATATGAATGACATTTATTATTTAAGTTTTAAGGCAAACAAAATGTTGACTTTGGTAATACTGAAAGTGTTGGAAAAGTATAAGAAATACAGAGGACAAATATACAGAACATTTTCTGATTCAATTAAAAGAGATGATATCCTGAATTCATGTTCAGACATTTAACATGACTGTTAATGCCGTTGTGTATTAACATGTGGGTCTGTCTCTTGTCTCTTCTAGTCCCTGACTGGGTTTGCCTTGGTGGTGAGCACAGATGGGTTGATCTTCTACACCTCCACCTCCATTGTGGACTACTTGGGCTTTCATCAGGTATGTTTCAATCACACCTTGTATTCTCAAAGTTATGATAAATCAGAATTCACTTTGCTACTGAGGGTCAATGATCAATCAAGCCGTAATAAATGTAGTTGAAGTACAGTACCATGGTACAAGCCTTTCATATAAAATTACATTCTGAGGAAACATTATACAGCATTGTAAAACTGTTTTATAGTAAACCACCAACAATAGAAAACATAACAAAATTGACATAGAATTGTTTTTTAATACAAGGCCATGCCCTTTTAGTAATTAAATTAAACATAACAGAAATCAAACTGTGGTTGAATGAAAAAGATTCATATGACCAACCATGTCAAAAGTTGAAAATAGCCAATTGTGTAGTTCACTGGATTTTAACAACATGTATTTTGTTCTAGAAGCAAACAGCTGGAATGTTTCCATTTAATTTACTTTGCAAGTTTGTAACTGTCCTTTTTGAGTGAATAGCTTTCTATAAGGCCTAATTAAAGCTGGGGTTTTAACATGGGAAGGAGACTAAAGAGACAGTGATCGTTCCTCTGATGGGAATTGAGATGGTGTTGCTGTGTGTTCAACAAGCGGGGCGCTTCACAGGGCAAGTGTTCAAAGCGTTGCATGCAAAAGAAGCAGATATTATGGGAAGGTTGAATATATTAGTGGGAGTCTGTCGTTTTATGAACAGAGAGTATTACAAGTGTGGGCTGGGGTTGCAGGGTATTTCATCAGGATAGTGTTGCGTCTGTCCTCATGCAAGCAGCTCTAGTGTCACGCAAAGCACAAACAAGGCAGCGAGGAGGGCCACCCATCATCCCACTAACTGAGGAGAGGGGAGGTCGGAATCTATATTATACATGCAAACTGCAGGGAGTCATAACTCATCCCTCACCGATTCAACTGTTGTCACCAATTACCCTGCTGTGATACACATTGTATACAAGTCATTACTTAATGCTTTCACTATTTACTCCTCAGTTTTATTGATTTAAATCATCATTTATAGATCTTTGACTGGCAAACAGTTAAACAAAGCAGTTTGAAATGACTGAACACACTCAGTAATGATGACAGCACAGTTACAAGCTCTTTATACATTCTGACTTTCCGTTTCACATCTAAGCTTTTCCTCTACAAAAACAATTATTTGAAAAAAAAAGTTTATGCCATGTTTAGAATCAAGATCTCCCACATAGAGGGAGGGATGCTGATTGAACCGAGTCTGTCACAGAAGGTCCTCCCTCCCTCCCACACCCTTCTGGTCAGCGGTGGGAAACCGAAAAACAGAAGAGTTAAGTTCTCAGTGGGCTCGCTGCAGGCTAACACTTGCGGTGTCTGTCTAGAAACCTCCATTGCGTCTGACTATAGATGTGTTTCACCCGACCGTGACACAGGTTAAGTGGGGAGGTCAATGCGTTGACCAACCACAATGGACGGGTAACTGGGGGTTAATGTTTGATGGTCCCCATCTCCTCCCCTCTCCTCCCCATCTCCTCCCTCTCCTCTCCTCCCCTCTCCTCCCCATCTCTTCCCCTCTCCTCCCCATCTCTTCCCCTCTCCTCCCTCTTCCCCATCCCCCCTCCTCCCCCTCGTCTCCTCCCCTCTCCTCCCATCTCCTCCCTCTTCTCCTCCCCATCTCCTCCCCGTCTCCTCCCCTCTCCTCCCCATCTCCCCTCCCCTCCCCATCTTCATCTCCTCCCTCTTCTCCTCCCCGTCTCCTCCCCATCTCCTCCCCTCTCCCTCTTCTCCTCCCCTCTCCTCCCAATCTCCTCCCCTCTCCCTCTTCTCCTCCCCTCTCCTCCCCATCTCCTCCCATGTCTCCTCCCCAACTCCTCCCCTCTCCCTCTTCTCCTCCCCGTCTCCTCCCCCTCTCCCTCCCCCTCCCCTCTCCTCCCATCTCCTCCCCTCTCCCTCTTCTCCTCCGTAGACGGATGTGATGCACCAGAATGTTTTTGATTATATCCATGTGGAAGAGCGGCAGGAGTTCAGAAGACAACTCCACTGGGCCATGAACCCCGGGCCCCAGGGGGCCTCCCTGGACCAGCACTCAGCCACAGGAATTGGTGTGTAGGTCATTTCCATCAACAGAACCTTTGTCTCTCTGTGGAACTGCTAAAGGATGCAGGAAAGCCCCTCATGATCACATGCAACTTGTCATTTACATTAGTTTCCATTCATGACCATTTTGTAGAGGGACAAAGGGATTAGTACATTAGTTGCTGTATACAAGACACAGAAAGAAAGAAAGGATACTGTATTTTATTTGTAATTTGCAATACTATCCTAAACCCCTCACTGTAATATTGGTGGTTAGGAGACCAAAACAAATTTAAAGTAGAGTGTTTATTACATAGGTTGTACTAACAAAAATGCTGTTGCTGTCCTGTAGGTGATGACCTTGTGATGAGCAGTCTCTTCCATGCCCAGGAGCCTGACGGTGTTCCTCTAGAGCGCACCTCCTTCCTCACGCGCTGTTTCATTTCCCGAGTCCGTTGCTTGCTGGACAGCACCTCAGGCTTCCTGGTGAGTGAGTACCTTGGCTCGCACAAGTACCTGACAATATCCACTCTTTTACAAACGGCATTAACCGTTATGCTCCACACAGTATGGAGTCAGTTCTGATTGGTCTATTCAGTAATGTATGTGCACTTTCTCCTTGGGGGGTCTAGGTTAGGTTACTGTTACTGTAAAGCACAAATACTGTGAAGATATCTGTTGACATAAAAAGGGCTTTATAGTTCACTTTGATTGTTTGATTTTTTAATGTTTGGCAGAGCATGCAGTTCCAGGGCAGCCTGAAGTTCCTGCAGGGCCAGAAGCAAAAAACAGACTCCGGGGCACTGCTGCCCCCCCAGCTGGCCCTGTTCTGTGTGGCCGTGCCCCTCATGATTCCCTCCATCACAGAGCCGAAGATGAAGAACACGACGATCAGGAACAAGAACAAGGCCCCCGTCATCCCCACACCAGATAAGCACAGGTAAGCAGTACTGTGGGAGTGGTGAGCATGGGGAGAGCTGAGCAGTGAGCATTCTTTTTTAAATACTGTGTCTATATCATGGTTTTACTAAACACTTTTTGAAGGAGCCAGGCATGTACAGGCATTCAGCTTACAATCAATTTACAATTTAAGACACATGTTTATTACAGCATCAGTTTCAGAATCCAATCACTGGGTATGCTGAATTCAGTCAAATTACTACTTCATACTGTAAATGTACACAACTAGAAGATTATATAATGCATACATGACCATGGATATATTTTCCTTAGCCATTTTCCTAAATAAAGGAATGCTGTCTGTCATCTCTTTGTTTGTGTTCCCACAGTGACAAGAGGCATCGAAACACCAGAGGTTCATGTGACAGCAGTGACTTATTGCTTCTGAATTGGTCCAGCAGCTCTACCAGAGACCCCTGCCACTATACCCCATGGGCACCCCTCTCCAAAGACGGCATCAGGTATAGGAACAATGGTTACTACACCCAGGAGGAGCCCATCAACTTCTGCCTGTCTTCCATGGGTGGTGGGCCCAAAGCTCAGAGCGTGAATCATCCATGGGACATCCGCACCGGGTCCACCATAAGAAAGGGCCCCAGCAGCAGCTACATACCATGCAGACAAGGCAAGTACAACAACCTGGGAAAGTCTGGAGCTTACAGGATGTCTCCAGGATATCACGCTAAAAGACAGGATGCCTCTCAGAACAAACTGTACGGAGGCCTCCACAGCCCAGAGGCGGAGAGCTTCTGTGAGGACGGCATGAAGGCAGACAACAACTACATGGGCGGCCATCTTGACTGTTACAATGGCATGGTGTTGCCTGAAACAGCCATAAAGACAGAGCAGGACTCTGACTCTGAGAACGGTTGCAACATCTACGGCATGCCCCACAACCTAGCCTGGGTGGGGAATGAGAAGCGCTACAGCATGGCCTACTCAGAAGAACCACAGGTGAAGTCGGAGGCTGACTACTATGACCAATACACCACCTGCCAAAGGAACAAGTCCAACATGAGCCCAACGCTCAACGGATACCACAAATACATATACCCAGTGGGGAGCAGGGCTCAGAAGGATCATAGGATACCTCACTCAGACCCTCTGTGTAGCAGTCAGGGAGCAAACTGTATGGTCAGCAATGTGTATGGGAATGGTACTGTGGAGCATAAAGGCTACATACAGCAAGACAACAAACTGAACTACGAGTTCAGGAATCATCTGGTCCACTCTATAAAAAGGGAACCCATGGACTCCCCTACTTGGTCTGACAATGGACATGACATTAGCCAAATACCCCTGCAGAGAAATATGATTCGCAACTGTGCATTGAATGATATTGTACACAAACAAAACCCATATATCTACATGCAATGAGGTCAATGGAAAATCTCATAAACCATCTGGGCACCACCTTGCTTCTTTATTGTATTGATGCATAATATGGCAGGGTGGGTAGTTATTTAATCTCAGGTAATCAGCAGTGTTACAAAGCAAAAATATATGGAAGCAAGGAGAGGTGTTTTAATAAGGACTTTGTACATAAGACACACAAGATAAATTGAACTTTTTTTCAGATTTACAGGACCAGTCAAAAGTTTGGACACCTACTAATTCCATGGGTTTTCTTTTATTTTTTTTTACATTGTAGAATAATAGTGAGGACATCAAAACTATGAAAGAACACATATGGAATCATGTAGTAACCAAAAAAAGTGTTCAAATCAAAATAGATTTGAGATTTTATATTCTTCAAAGTAGCCACCTTTACCTTGATGACAGCTTTGCACACTCTTGGCATTCTCTCAACCAGCTTCATGAGGTAGTCGCCTGGATTGCATTTCAATTAACAGGTGTTGCTTGTTAAAAGTGAATTAAATGAATTATTCTTTGATAGGTTGAATTAATGTATTATTTTAACAGTGAGTTTGTCATTTTTGTGTTATAAATTGAGATTTAACAAAGCGTCACTTAACAGCTATTTACACACATTAATGTCTAAGGCGGTATCTGAACATAATAATGTCCAAATGTATTGCACAGCAATACTGTTAATTTATGTTTGTGGTCCATTGTTATATTTGTACATTTTTGTAAAATTGTAGTACATTCAAAAGAAATGTTAGGAACTGTAGTTCTGTTTTATGAAGCCAATGTTTTATTATGTTTTGAAAAGATTGAAAAAAATACAGTATGTGAAATTATGACATGTTCCCTTACATATTCCATAGCTGCATAGCTGCAACATTTCTACAATTTCTATTATGCTGTTTTTAAAATAAAAATCTGTAAATGAATTTCTTTCTTTCAAAGCTATTCTACAAATTGTAATACTTTAATTGCAGACTTGTTTCTAAACAACTTTTGGTAACACTTTTTATTTGTGTATTTTTTATTACTGGTCTGAAAATTGACCAGCCCTTCTGGCATTTGCCCAGATGGCCAGTCCAACCCGACATGAGTGAAACAATAAAAGATTTGTAGTAATACAGTGTAACAATGAATCGATACAACAGCCTGCTTGTTGCACTGAATGCTACATTTTTCAGGAAGGATTACAGTCATACAAGTTTCGGATATCAATTCAATTCAATAGGCATCTAACATAGAATATTACACTATTTAGCACAATAATATCATAAAACGGATAATACTCTTATCAGTGTTAGAATAAACGAAATAGTATCTGTTTTATAATTTCACTGTGCCAAAAAAAATACAATTGTATGTTAGATGACTATTGAATTTAATTGATGCTGGATGCCGGTCTAGAAAGCAATGCTATTTATTATGATAATGTTGTCTGCATTTAGTGCTTAGTACAGTTGGGGAAATAAAAACAATTGTATGCGCCTACACATAGTAGCGATTGACTTGTATAAAAAGCAAAGGGATCATAAAATGAAGTATTGAGAAATTGCGTCGTCTGCCAAAAATTGCACACAGATGATCCTCTCGAGGGCACTGCAGTCAGCTGGGCGGCGCTCGGGAACTGTCAACCAGGAAAAGCAGTTGATAGTGTTGGAATTAATATCATATTAATCGAACGACTTCTTACTTATTCAAACCGATTATTGGAGTTGGTAAGATATTGTGTTTTGTGTTTATCCCGTGTACAAAATGTTTATCCCGTGTTTTGTACACGGGATAGCGTTGTGTTTATCTAATGGCCCGTATGTGTCCTTCCTCTCGTCGACCTCGGTAACGTTAGTTAGCAAGCTAACTTAGTTGTCTTGCTACATTTAGCTAGTTTGGCTGCTAGATGGCAACCCTACCATGATTGCAAATGGGCCGCTGCTTGCTAGGTAGTCAATAGTTACTGTACTCCAGTAAAATACATTTTATGAGACAGTTGTCTTCGCTTCCAGCTTGTAGTAGCTAGCTAACGTTTTGCTAACATTTTATAGCAATATTAAGTAGCAGTAGCCAAGGCTGCTAGCGTGAGCAAGCAGGCTAGCTAACTGTTGGTCTAGCTAACGTTACCCTGCTATGCAATGAGCACCCTCTCCACACACTGTTAGTACCAACGGATTAATAACGTCGTCGACCTATCAACAGGGCCTTTCAGCATTTTGGTCGTAATCACAACTTGTAAAATTCAGTTTCGTGAACATGTTGATCTTTGATAGACACAACTTGCCGTCGTTGTCATGGAGGAGACGAACAGGGAGGCGGTTGCTACGGCCGTGCAGAGAGTGGCAGGGATGCTGCAGCGCTCAGACCAGTTGGACAAAGTGGAGCAGTATCGCCGGCGAGAGGCCCGCAAGAAAGCTTCAGTAGAAGCCCGACTGAAGGTAGAAAATTATGACTCTAAAAAGATATAATACATTCTGTACTGCCCTATTATTCATAAAGCCCTAACTATTGTCTGAATGAGAGCTGTATATTTATTGTAAGTACATGGCTCTGGCCTGAAGCACCTTACATGGTCTGTATCACTCTCCCCAGGCTGCCATCCAGTCCCAGTTGGATGGGGTTCGCACAGGGCTCAGTCAGCTCCACAATGCCCTTGGGGATGTAAAGGACATCCAGAACTCCCTGGCAGACGTTAGTAAGGACTGGAGGCAGAGTATCAACACTATTGAAAACCTCAAAGATGTAAAAGACGCCGTGGTCCAACACAGTCAGCTTGCCTCAGCCGTCGAGAACTTAAAGAATATCTTTTCAGGTACGCTACACAACTACATACCTCAGAGATACTACTTAATTAGAAACTGTTATTGTTGTGTCGCTGTGCATTTGTGTAATTACTGACTTTATTGTTACAATATATTATTAATGTATATCATCACCTTCCTGTGCAGTGCCTGAGATAGTGGCAGACACCCAGGTTCTGATTGAGCAGGCCGAGCTGCTAGAGGCCCACCGTAAACTCATGGATCTGGAGTGTTCGCGGGACGACCTCATGTACGAGCAGTACCGAATGGACAGCAAAAACACTCACGACATGAACCTGATCCGCAACTACTTTGGCGAGGTGCAGGGCCTATCTGACGATCTGGCCAAGCAGCTGTGGATGGTGCTGCAGCGCGCCATGGGCACGGTGCGCCGCGACCCCACCATGCTGGTCTCAGTGGTGCGCATCATTGAGCGTGAGGAGAAGATCGACCGGCGCATGCTGGACCGCAAGAAGCAGACAGGCTTTATCCCCCCGGGCCGGCCCAAGAGCTGGAAAGAGAAGATGTTTGAAATGCTGGAAGGCACAGTCACCACACGCATCGAGGGCAGCCAGTCGGTGACGCGCGAGGCAGACAAGATGTGGATGGTGAGACTGCTAGAGATCACCAGGAAGTACGTACTGGACGACCTGATTGTGGTGAAGAACCTGATGGTGCAGTGCTTCCCACCACACTACAACACCTTTGACAGATTCTTTAAGCTCTACCACAATGCCGTGTCCATGCGGGTGCAGGAGCTGGCTGCAGAAGACCTGGAGGCCAATGAAATTGTGTCCCTCCTCACCTGGGTCCTCAACACATACAAAAGGTATCCTGTCTTGGCCCGTATTCAGTTTCAAAGTAGGAGTGCTGATACAGGATCAGTTTAGCCTTTTAGATAATAGTGAATAAGATTATATTGACAGGGGGAGCCTGATCCTAGATCAGCACGCTTTTTGAATACAGGTGATGCTCTGATCTTCCATCTCTGTGACTGCTGTCGCATCAGTGATAACTGGGCACCAGTCCAATCATAGCTGAGTGCAATATGCAGGAGTTGTAGTACATTTAGCTCTGTGCTGCTGCAACCAGTTTAGGCTGCTGAATATCTTTATAGACCTTGTTGTCATAGTTATACCGTTCATTCCATTGTAGGAATATCTTGTTTGAATTTACAATGTGAAGAGTTGAACACTAAGGAGAGAGGAGGAGGTATTCCCATTGTAAAAATGTTGGCCTGCACCATTTTAACCACTCTCCTCATGTGTCTGTGGAGAGGAAACTTATTTCACTCTCTGTCAAAATCATTAAAATGATATAGAGGGATATAGTCACGGAAATACTGTTGTACTCTCCTTATATGGGAAGGACTTGTAAGTGCTGCAAAGAGCAATTAACTCAATATTTAAAGCTAAAGTCCCCAGGCACACGAGGTAGGGCATGGCATGTGATTTAAGCAAAACTGGTGTGGATAATCCAAGGAATGCACATCGCATGCAACAACAGAATTGAACAGAGAAAGATTAATGAACAGCTTGGGGATGTGATGTATGCACATTCAAAACACAAAGAACTAGCCTTATATCCAATTATGACTTGAGCATCAGCTTGCTGTGCATTAGGCTACCATGGAAACCACAACCACCAATTTGTCTGCTGCTGTTTAATTATAGATATTCACTCTGATTTTCTGTGAATTTGTGTGTGTTTCTGAGTACGTGTGTTTGTGTGACTGCTTGTGAGTAGCCTATATTTCTGGGTATCTGTGTATATCATTTATATTCAGGCATTGCCATATGTCAGGGATTGTCAACTAGATTCAGCCACGGGCCAATTTTTATATTTTTCTGGATGGTCGGGGGGACGGAACATAATTACAAGACATTTGTAGACTGCAATTTGTCCGCAAGAAGCCCAAACAGATATAATGTTTGATTTAAACATAGTCATTTCAAACCTTGCTTACATTTGTATACAATCACGTCTCTATTATGCGTGCGAATACTCAGGAACAGATGTCTTAAATTAAAATCACTTGGAGCTGATTTCTTGGTGTTTTTACAGTCTTAAAATGTCAGACAATAAAAATTCCACATTGTTTTGCTCAAAAAACTTGGGGGGGCAAATAAAACCGCCAGCTGCCAGTTAGGGAACCCTGCTGTATGAGTACGAGCATGTCATGGTGTGTCTGTCTGTCGGTCTGTTACGTTAAAACACATGCAACATATGAATTTCCACGAACAGTATAGTACAGTCAGGGTTCTCTTGCAATATTCCCACACCCCACTGTGTTTGTTCCAGTGAGGAGATGATGGGTCACCCAGAGCTGCTGACAGAGTATGACATCAACCTGATGGATCCTCTGCTGCCTCAGGTGGTGGTGGATGAGCTGCTCAGCAAATACCTGCAGACCTTCACTGTAAGTCCAGACAACACACTATGATTACAGTGACATACTCTACGACAGCTCTTGTCAGATATACAACCCAGTCTCCGCGTCTGTAAACCTGGATTTGCCATTCGAAGTCTTTACAAGGGAATCCGCCTTTAATGAAATGTTTCATGAATTGTTAAAGACAAAGTTAACAGGGCTCTGGCTGACCCTCTCTCACCCTTCAACAGTCCAACATCACTGGCTGGCTGCGCAAGGCTCTGGAGACAGACAAGAAGGACTGGTTTAAAGAGACAGAACCAGAGGCGGATCAAGACGGGTACTACCAGACCACCCTCCCTGCCATCGTCTTCCAGGTATAACCAGTATCCACCTCTCTGGGACATCACCCTGAGTCCAGTTGTGGGTTAGAGATTAAGTGGACTAGTTGCTACTATAGTAAGGTGACTATACCAGACAATGTGTATATAACAAAATTGGGATCTTAGAATTGGCTGAATAAATACTACAGTGAGTCACTAGTTTGTACTTTAAGTCTATTGGAAGAGGAGGAGGGGGGTCATCATCTGACATGTTTGTTCTTCTGTCCTCATCAGATGTTTGAGCAGAATCTCCAAGTGGCAGCCCAGATCAACGAGACATTCAAAGAGCAGGTCCTGAAGCTCTGTTTAAAACAGATGAATTCATTTCTCGTCAGGTAACAAGGGTTTCGTAATGTTGTGTTAGTAATTGTGTCGTGTTTAGTTGTTTACATTGATGGCAGTAAAGGTGCGTTACAAAGCATTCCATCCCTGATATACTGTATTTGACATCTACAATTGTTTTGTATTTCTGTTCAGGTACAGGGAAGAGGCGATTGCCTACAAGGAGGACCACTTGAGAGACCGGCAGCTCCCTCAGTGCTACGTCCAATACATGATCGCCATTATAAACAACTGTCATACATTCAAGTGAGTCCCGTTGACATTTCTCTGTAAATATTTCACTCTCTAACCTAATGTGGCTAATGTGTACCTAACCATACCTCTGCCCCTAGGGAGTCTATTAACAGTCTAAAGAAGAAATACTTTAAATCTACGGAGCCCACCCAGAATGACGCTGCCATAGAGAAGACCCTGAACGACGTGGCCAAAGATGGCTGCCAGTTTCTATTGGATGAAGTCTTCCTAGATTTGGAGGTCAGAACTTAGTCTAATATTTATAGACTGTCAGAATGTTTGCCATGAATCCGGTTATGTTGAATGTAGATTCTGTGGTAACATTCCATGGTTTTGATTTCTACAGCATCATCTCAATGAGTTGCTGACCAGGAAGTGGTTGACTGGGACCCATGCAGTGGACACGATCTGTGTGACAGTCGAGGATTACTTCAACGATTTCGCCAAGATCAAGAAGCCTTTCAATACGGTACATGGCGAAATCAATCAATTGATATCATCATATCAAATTAAAGGCTTGGCCAATTGATTGATTGATATGGAGAAATCCATAACGAGAGCAGTTTGGCATGTACATCCTGTGTATGTGACTGAGTGTGTTGTGTGATATGTTTAGGAGATGACCAGCGAGGCCCATCGCAGGGTGGTGGTGGAGTACATCAAGGCTGTGATGCAGAAACGGATCACCTTCAAGAACGCAGATGAGAGGAGGGAGGGAGCGGACAGGATGATTAAGGAGGCTGAGCAGTTCAAGTTCCTCTTCAGGAAACTCACTGCTGTGAGTGGTTTTATTTCAACTTGATACTGGAAGATTTTTTCCCCCCTAAAGAAATCTGGATTAGAAACCACTGGCATCTTGATACCTTTTTTTAGTCAATTATAACCCTGGTCCTCCATGACCCCAACAGTACACGTGTGTTTTGTAACCCTGGACAACCACACCTGATTCAACTAGTCAAATAATCATCAAGTACTCATTGAGCTGAATGAGGTGTGTTTGTCAAGGGCTACAAAGAAACTGTAGGACCAGGTTTGGGAAACACTGAATTAGTCCTAAATTCCCTGACTCTTGATTTACTGTACGTTTCATTCCTTCAGTCATTTGATGTAATGAAGACTACTTCTCTGATCATTTCATCCACTGTTACAGTAATAAGTATATATAGTGTGTGTTTGTAATGCTTTAAGTTATTGTCTCTGTCTTCTTCCAGGGTGAGGAGACTGACCGGCTGTGTGATGCCATCGCTGCTATAGCCGAGGTGTTCAAACTCACAGACCCCACCCTGCTCTACCTGGAGGTCTCCACGCTGGTGTCCAAATACCCTGACATCAGGTCAGATCATACCTCACTGAACACACAGGCTAGATAGAACAATTTTGGCAGTAGAAGTCACTCCAGACGTATACAATGTTTCGTTACTACTATAGATTTTTTTATGATAGCCATTGCTATCATAGGTGTCTGATTGTGTCTGTCCTCTGTTGGCCCATAGGGAGGAGCACATCGTGGCCTTACTGGCGATGAGAGGGGATGCCAGCCGAGATATGAAGCAGATGATCATGGAGACACTGAACCAGAATAAGCCTACCTACTCAGGGATCACCCAGCCCATCTTCAAGGACATCACCGTCCCCACCGTGACCATGACCTCCATGTCCTCCTCTATGGCCGCCACTGCCAACAAACTGCTGAAATAAATAACCAGTCTGGAGAGATACACCTGGGTCGTATACATTCATGCACAACGTAGCAAAATGTTTTGCAACAGAAAACGAAAACAAGCATTCCTTGTTGGACAAGTTCGGATAGTCCCTCCCTGTTTCAGTTGTTTTTTGTTTGGTGCCTAGAGATTACGACCCCGGCTCACAAGGCACGAAGAAAAGAGACTGCAGAAAATCACAGAGTCCAGATTTGTCACTTTTTGCACTTGTGAATCCGATTCCACTGACATCCAATGAAAGGCTTGGACTGTAGTCCTTAAGGATCTGTAAGGATATGATACTTGATGAAACAACCGTCGAACACTAACAAGCGGTTTTGTTACTGAAATGGGACTCACCACCCACCCCTCCATGTACAATGAACAGAAATAGTTCCAGTAAGAAACTTTGTCTGTGCGTGATGCTGAATGTCTGTTAGAACATCTATTAAATAAATCCTTTCCCCTGTCAGTCTGTTTTCCTAATTTACTCTTCTGTCAGGGAGAGGTGTTAACATGCTGAAACATGCCAAACTACTGTACACTGCACTCACACATGGAAACCCTGAATTGGTTGGCCGAGCTCATTTGAGGCCTGCTGTGAAAAAGCTTCAGTTAAGACATTACTTTGCAGAAGCACCTGTCTGCCTGCCCTACTGCATCCTTCCTCACAACAATACGATCGAGATCTTCATTAATCTTGCTCCCTCTCTGCGTGTGACTGTTGCAGCATGCTGCCTCTTGATTTAAGAGGTATGGGTACTCTCCTCTTTCCCTGCCTGTGTAATATCTCTAAATGTTTAATCAGGCTGCACGCTATCTGTTGTGACTAACCGAGCAGCGGAAGGGGAAAGGCACAAACAGCCAGAGGGGACACATCACCCTGGGTAGGGTAGCACAGCCTAGTGGAAGGAGAGGGGGGAACCACAGTGACAGCTGCAGGGGAGGGGTGGGGCCAGTTTTTCAGTGGTGTTAGTAATCAATCAATCAAATGGATTTATATAGCCCTTCGTACATCAGCTAATATCTCAAAGTGCTGTACAGAAACCCAGGCTAAAACCCCAAACAGCAAGCAATGCAGGTGTAGAAGCACGGTGGCTAGGAAAAACTCCCTAGAAAGGCCAAATCTAGGAAGAAACCTAGAGAGGAACCAGGCTATGAGGGATGGCCCAGTCCTCCTCTGGCTGTGCCGGGTGGAGATTATAACAGAACATGGCCAAGATGTTCAAATGTTCATAAATGACCAGCATGGTCAAATAATAATAACCACAGGCAGAACAGTTGAAACTGGAGCAGCGGCCAGGTGGACGGGGGACAGCAAGGAGTCATCATGCCAGGTAGTCCTGAGGCATGGTCCTTGGACTCAGATCCTCTGAGAGAAAGAGAGAATTAGAGAGAGCATACTTAAATTCACACAGGACACCGGATAAGACAGGAGAAGTACTCCAGATATAACAAACTGACCCTAGCCCCCCGACACAAACTACTGCAGCATAAATACTGGAGGCTGAGACAGGAGGGGTCAGGAGACACTGTGGCCCCATCTGATGATACCCCCGGACAGGGCCAAACAGGAAGGATATAACCTCACCCACTTTGCCAAAGCAAAGGGACAATTCTAGGGACAATTAGGAGGCCTGCTTAATCCCATCAGAATGTTGCGTGACCATTCATAATTATGGGCTCTGTCCCATTGGCTCTCTGTGAGCTTAGAAACACCCACTCCAACCTGTGTTTGGTGTTAGTTTTGAAACGGGTAGTTTTGTGATATTGAGATTTAAGTGTCATTTGTATACTTCCATTAGAATTAAAATGAGGTTGTCCCAAACTTAATGTAACGGATGTGAAACGGCTATCTTAGTTAGCGTTGCGCGCTAAATAGCGTTTCAATCGGTTACGTCACCTGCTCTGAGACCTTGAAGTAGTAGTTCCCCTTGCTCTGCAAGGGCCGCGGCTTTTGTGGAGCGATGGGTAACGATGCTTCGTGGGTGACTGTTGTTGATGTGTGCAGAAGGTCCCTGGCGAGGGGACGGTTTAAAATTATACTGTTACATTAACATGAAGTTTACAGTTGATACGGGATCAGGTATGATGGGGATACTAAACATGTCTTTCCGTTTTCTCCATATGCTTCTGTGTGGTCCAATGAGAGGGCTGCGTTTGCCATGCTGTGACTGGAAACAAGACCATGCAGGGCTGCAGCTGACTGGAGCACGCAAGCCTGTGCTCTTGCATGGCACACGCATCATCAACCCGAAACCCTGGATGACATACACCCCGGGTTCAAACGAGACTACTGGACCGAACGTTGCAGATAGAAAGGCCATGAATAGAGCTGATGTGATTCTTTATTCTACATGTCAGAGGCATGTTTGATCTACATAGCCTATTTCTATCTGAATGTTCCATCCTGCTGAACGCGCCCCTGGCAGCTCTATCACGGAGTCATCAGTCACTCAACTGATCCACCACTCTTCTTTACACACAGTGCCAATGGCTGGCTACTAAAACCTTGCTTTGACAAGAAAATCTCCTAATGCTAACAGACTGTGTCTGGTCAATAGGGTTTCACTGGCTTCAGTCATGATCTAAATAGGCTACAACAGATGAATTTAAGTGACAGAGGAAGCATGCTCAATGCATTTGGTATGCAGAATACATTTTTAAATGGTTGGCAGGACGATTCTGTTTTCTGCTTGTTACATTGAATTGTTGTCAATGTAGTGAAATAAGTAATAGCCTTAGTTATATCTAGATGTCTCTGGCTTACACATTTTACTATGCTGATGAAATAAGATTTCTTCCTCGACATTGACATAGTTCTATGCAATGTTGAAATACAGAAACCCCTCTTTCTGATCAGTATTATTTTCAACCTGGACTCAAAATAAAAAATTAAATAAAAACTTACTGCTCCTACTATAAATACTGTTCTCATCAAGTACAACATTGATATCTACACTTGACATACACTGCCACCTTCTGGCTGGTGACTGTACAGTACAGAATGGATTTGACCCGGGACAAGTGAACACCCTGTCGTTCTCAACTAACATCAAGGCGGTGGCCCGTTCCTGTAGGTTCATGCTCTACAACATCCGCAGAGTACGACCCTGCCTCACACAGGAAGCGGCGCAGGTCCTAATCCAGGCACTTGTCATCTCCCGTCTGGATTACTGCAACTCGCTGTTGGCTGGGCTCCCTGCCTGTGCCATTAAACCCCTACAACTCATCCAGAACGCTGCAGCCCGTCTGGTGTTCAACCTTCCCAAGTTCTCTCACGTCACCCCGCTCCTCCGCTCTCTCCACTGGCTTCCAGTTGAAGCTCGCATCCGCTACAAGACCATGGTGCTTGCCTACGGAGCTGTGAGGGGAACGGCACCTCAGTACCTCCAGGCTCTGATCAGGCCCTACACCCAAACAAGGGCACTGCGTTCATCCACCTCTGGCCTGCTCGCCTCCCTACCACTGAGGAAGTACAGTTCCCGCTCAGCCCAGTCAAAACTGTTCGCTGCTCTGGCTCCCCAATGGTGGAACACACTCCCTCACGACGCCAGGACAGCGGAGTCAATCACCACCTTCCGGAGACACCTGAAACCCCACCTCTTTAAGGAATACCTAGGATAGGATAAAGTAATCCTTCTCACCCCCCTTAAAAGATTTAGATGCACTATTGTAAAGTGGCTGTTCCACTGGATGTCATAAGGTGAATGCACCAATTTGTAAGTCGCTCTGGATAAGAGCGTCTGCTAAATGACTTAAATGTAAATGTAAATGTAAAGTGAAAAACATTAATACAATAGTAAATAGTCAAAAGCATTGTTCAATGGAGATAACACTGAAAATACCTTAGATATTCAAAGGATAAAAACACTGAAGAATTTATTTTGCCAACACGATATACACTGAACAAAATTATTAATCCATGTAAAGTGTTGGTCCCATGTTTCCTGAGCTGAAATAGAAGATCCCTGAAATGCTCCATACACACAAAACGTTTATTTCTCAAGATTTTGTGCACAATTTTTTTTTACATTCCTGTTAGGGAGCATTTCTCCATTACCAAGATAAACCATCCACTTGGATTATGTCAGGTGCGACATATCAAAAAGCTGATTAAACAGCATGATCATTACACAGGTACACCTTGTGCTGGGGACAAAAGACCACTCTAAAATGTGCCATTTTGTCACAATGCTACAGATGTCTCAAGTTTAGGGCACATGCAATTGGCATGCTGATTGCAGAAGTGTCCAATAGAGCGGTTGTCAGAAAATGTCATGTTCATTTCTCTACCTTAAGCCGCCTCCAACGCCATTTTAGAGAATTTGGCAATGAGTCCAACCAGCCTCAACCGCAGACCACGTATATGGCATCGTGTGGGGGAGCGGTTTGCTGATGTCAAAGTTGTGAACAGAGTGCCCCATGGTTGACGACGGGGTTATGGTTTGGGCAAGCATAAACTACGGACAACCAATACAACTGCATTTTATCGATGTCAATTTGAATGCACAGAAATACTGTGACGATATACTGAGGCCCATTTCTTTTAAGGTATCTGACTAACGGCTGCATATCGGTATTCCCAGTCATGTACAATCCATACATTAGGACCAAATGTATTTATTTAAATAGACTGATTTCCTCATATGAACTGTAACTCATTAAAATGTTTGAAATTGCACTTCTTTTTGTTCATTATAGTATGGGTTTCTCCCCATATAAAAAATATATAAACTTAGCTGTTTGATTGCTACCAACTTAACTGAAAAAAATGATGGTAGCTTAATTTAGCACAGGAAGGAACTATTGTATTCTTCCCTTTCAGTAACTACATGTTAACATTTAGTAACACAGTCATCGCATCAGAGGTAACACTACCTTAATCTACAGCACAGCATCTTTAACTATAGAGAAGTTAAACAAATACAACTCAAGCTTGAGTCTATTTTTCCACTCAACGTTAAAATGTTCTTTATCAAAATAAAGATATTCATTAAAATAAAGTCAACAACTAGGCCTCTAGAAATTAGACTAGAAATCCAATACAAAATGCTTAAAAAACCCTGAAAAGCTGCTAACACAAAAACAGAGGATAAGTTCCACTTTATAAAACAGTGATTTTACCCAAATGTAATTTCAAATAGTTTACAGATTTTTTGCCTGTGTGTGGAAAACACAAAACAATCCACCTCAACGAACAGTGAAAGACGAGTGGCTTTCAAAACCCACAAACAACCGTGTTACCTTTTTTCTAATACAGAAGTTATTCTGTATAGTCGTCAATCATACAGGTAAGGTATGTGTGTGAAGTGAGCCCCTTACTGCTGTGCACAAATATACACTTGCATGCATAATACAACCTCCTTGCTGCATGAGAAAGGAGGAATATGGCACGTTCTGGCAACAAAGAGCTGGACACGTCTACACAAACAGGCCGGAGACACACATTCAATAGGTACAGTACATGCATGGCGGTAGGACAAGGGACCGTTGATTCTGTAGCCCAATCCAAAACTCTAACCTTAGATCAGGAAGTATTGTATAGGTGAAGGCAATATGGCAGGAGTTCCACTTGGCTTATCAGAAGGCAAGCTCAGGTAAAGCTTTCACCATTGATTTAATCTATCCAATGCATTCAGATTTCCAAAGTGGCTAGTGGTGGGGGGGTTGATTTGGACCTCAATAAATCTCTTCCTAGAGGAGAGACTCTAAAGGGATACAACCACAAGAGTCCTCTCATTGCCTGAGAGCATTGGGGACATGACCCACCCACATACACACAAATGAGTGCATTTTTGCCCCCAGGAAACAAACCAAACAGCAGCATTAACATCATGAATGAGACATGATTGATTTAATACACACTTCACATTATATCAAGTGGTAACAAACGGCAATAAAACACATTTTTTCGTACAAAATGTCCCTCCAATGGAATACCATTAGCTTGTAAAACAAATCAAATACAGGGTATTTATGGTACAGTCAGCATATTCTGTCAAAAACCTAATTATGTCATACATACTTTATCTTATAAACCATGCATCTTTTCTCCGCTTTATCACAATCCCCAAAAAATAAGAGCGTTAGGTTCTTCACATATTTTGTTCTCACATGAATAAAATGAAAATTAGCTGGTTAACGACTAGCTGCTTTGAAACTGTATCTTGCATTTTGAACACTTATGAGATAATACAAAAAAGTAAGAAACTAATTGAAAAGTACTAAAAAGACCTGCTTTGAAATGTGTATAACAACCTTCAGTCAATCCATTAATCCTTATTAAATGCAAGTTTACCACCACACCATTTAAAAGACGTGGTTCTCTTTCTTTAAAGTAATAGACTAGTCTGGAAACGTGAGCCTGTCTTGTACTCGTCTCCAGGGAAAAATACCACCGTCCTCTGAAAAGTCTGAGAATGATACAGGATTCCATTCTCTGCTGAGAAACAAGTCTGGATATTTGCAAAGTAATACAATTGGTGAAAAACTCAACCCACAAACATTTTCTGGAATCTTTACTGTAGTGAGAAACAAAGCATTGCCTTGGTCCCCTCATGTCAGTCAGTTTGGTCTGCTTCAAAGAAGTGGGGGGGCCATGTACTTCAGCCGAAAGGAGTGTGTCAGTGTCGCGTGCCTAACAAGTAACCTAAAGAAATGTGATGTCCATAGTCTATGCTAGTCTTTCAGATTCAGAGTCAGTCCTATCAAAACATGTTTTAACACTTGGCCTGGGTATTTAATAGAGCTCATTCAGACAATCCAGCTTCAGACGTGAAAATGTCGGACAGTGCAAAACACAGTGGACAAAAAAACAAACAGGTTACCAAATAAAGCTTTGCCTTCCTATGCTGAAACTAAGGATGAGGAATCTCTGAGAGACTTCACCTCCTCTCTCTGCCACTAGCCTGGCCAATATTACCTTGCTGCCCGGCGTCCATGGAGGGCTGTTTGCAGTCCTGGGCATAATGCCCGCTTAGCCCACAGTTATAGCAAGAGACATTGGCACTGCTCTTCATCGTGCCCGTGCCCAGTCCCAGTCCCAACGAGGAGAACATGGGCGTGTAGAAGCTGTTGAAGGGAGCAGCTGCCATCTGCTGCAGGTTGTAACCAGCCTGGGTGGCCAGCATGTGGTGGGAGTGGCGTGGAGGTGGCGTGGAGGTGGGGTTGGCCGTGTGAGGTGGAGGGGAGTAGAAAGGTAGCTGGGTGGTGGCGTTGCTCTGGTGTTGGACCTGGCAGCGGTGGCTGGGATATCCAGTGCTGCACATGGATGGGAGGTGGAAGAGAGGGAGGTGGGCATTGCTGAAGACCTGGCGCCTCAGCTGGGGAGGGAAGGAGAAGTTGGGGCTGGTAGAGTGGCTATTACCACAGCTGCCACGGCAACCACAGGAATTGCAGCTCATCTGCTGTTGCTGTGGAGGGAGGGCCTGCTGCTGGGTCTGGGCCTGCCCTGCTGCCACCCAAGAGCTGCTGCAAGAGGCACCATCTCCCTGGGCCGTGCTGTGGATGAGGGTCAGGGCTGGGCTGGCCACGGGGCCGGGGGTGTGAGTGGGGATGGCTGGGGGCAGAGTGGCCTGAACCTGGCTGATTGCAGCTGGGGTGACAGTGGCCACTGAGGAGGGTGTCACGGAGGTAGGGGTGGGTATGCTGGTGGGCGCAGCCAGGGCTTGAGTCCTGGTGCTAGGGTCAGGGAGAGAGGCTGCTAGGGGTAGGGTGGCGGTGGAGGCTGGGTCAGTGCTGGTGTATGCTGGCCTCAGGGGGCACACGTGGAAGGTCAGGGGGATGACACTGATGGCGCTCATTGGGGGCTGGTGATGGGGGTTAGTGCTTCTACTCTCTGGGCTGGTAGGGGTCATATAACACTGGGGGTTTAGGTACATGCTGGATCCTGCATTGGCTAGCTGAGGTGAGCTCAGGGGGGCAGACACGTGCCTCTGCCTCTCAGGGTCTCCCAGGGAAGCTTGGCTTGGGATGGACTCCTGAGGAACCACGGAGGTGGTCCCAGTCAGTGCCCCATCTGCTGGTGAACCGTCCCCCGGCTGTGGAGTGACCATGACCGTCCTGTCTGGCATGGTTCGCCCATTCTGGACCGTCATTGATAGAGTGTGTACACTCAGGGGACTGCCAGTGTAGGATGTCTCTTCTCTGTAGGGGACAGGGACTATAGCGTGTACAGTAGCTACAACTTCCCCTCTGCTGTGATCACTCGCCTTCTTCTCCTGGACGGAGTGGTCTGAGTAACTCTCGGCAGTGTCTGGGGGAGAGAAGCTATCATTAAAAAGACATCTTGAGTTTCAACAGCACTAAAGACTCCGATGTCATGGTCCGGTTTCCCAGAACCAGTTAAAGCCTTGTCCTTGACTAAAATGGAGAATCTCCAATGAAAGTGCTATTTAGGACTAGGATTAAACCCCATGAGTTCCAGACAGAAAAGAGAGGGGGGCAGACAGGGTTTAGAGGGGCCACTCACCTCTCTCGTCCTCCAGGTCCTCATTATCCAGGCTCTCATGTGCCTCATGCTGGGGACTGGAGGGAGTACTGGAGCTATCGGACCACGTGTCTCCATACCTGTTCTGGACCGGCTCTACAGTGGTAAAGGAACACACAACATACATGTTGTTATAATGTTAATTGTTAAGCTGGAAAACAAATAGGGTGGCTATTGCCACACCCATTGGTTACTTCCTGTTACTGGCACCCTGTCTGGTCATGTGTGTTGACTGTGGTCTGATGAAGCTGCTGGGGATGTAGCCTTTAGCCCCATCACTTCTCCTTCCACCAGGTCTTCTTCTGCTCTTTTTTTCTGGAGTGAAAGCCCATTTCTCATCTGTGTTCTGAAGAGAGAGGAGGTCTTTTAACACCCTAAACAGATTCAAATGAGTATTATCGAAACTAAAAAAATAACAAATGCCAGTCAGCAGTATACAGCACATAGTTTCTGTACAGCACTTTGAGATATCAGCTGATGTACGAAGGGCTATATAAATACATTTGATTTGATTTGATTGGACATAGACAGTCCTCCACCGCCAACCTACCAGCGTTTCTAATGGCCAGGCCAGAGATAGAAAGGAGAGGCCAGTGTGACTGACCTGATGTGGGTTGCCTGGTTTCCTCCTCCATCACTCCATTGTGCTCTGCGTGAACAGCAGGCCTCTGGCTCTCACTCTGGCTGCTCTTTGTCATCAGTGTGCTGTAAAGTGAAAGCACGGATCCTCTTAGTATAACCCATCAGTGCATCAGACACAAGGTCACAAGTCTTGGACTGAACAGATAGAGCTCTTACCCCTGGCCTAGCCTCTTGCTGCTGCACGCCGTCTGATGCCTTAGGTGGTGAGAACCTATGTCTGGTGAGGGAGAGGAGAATGACGAGAGAGAAGTACTAGTGAACTTCAACGACAGGCAACAAATATCTGTCTCTATGAAATAGCCATTTACAAATACGGTGTCATTTCAACCCCACAAAGAATGATAGACATGCTAAATAAATCATTACTCTGCCTAAAGACAATATAACTAATACCATACAGCACACACACCATGGTCCTGACTGGATGGCTCAGTGCAGTCTTCTTTAAAGTGCTCAGGTGCCTTACAGGTCTTTCCAGGAGGTACTGTGTTATCTGGGTAGGCGAGACCGGATGGTGAGATATTAGGGAATGAGCGACGAGACCTCCTGCCTACACAACATCACAGCTATTCCACGTCTCTAACAAAAGAAATACACTCTTGGTTTATGGATTTCTGTGGTCAATTTGATGCAGCTGTGTGAAACCAACCAGCAATGGATGCTTGAGGAAACTTTCTCAATAATAATTTCACTAAGTCAATTTATAATGGCTGGGGTTTCATGTGGTAAAACAGCCTCCTGGCCCTGCAGCTATGCTGAGAAGTGTTCTCTGTGAAGCTGGGTTTATTCTCAAAGCTTGCCACCAAGCAGTGCGCATCTTATTTCTGGAGGATTTAAACATGTCCCCTGGTAGCACTACTGAAACATGGTTCAGGGCGCTGTCAAAGGAAGTGAAAAATATGGAGTTAGGATGACTGAGAAGATGTTCATTGGTACGATTAGTCATTAGGAACTGACCAGATCAATCCACATACAAATTATTTGAGAAGAGAGAGGGGTAATTGTGCTCCGAGTCCCAAGGTATCCCTAACCAATCATGTGGATTGTTGATGTAGACATGCATTCCTGTAAAGGTCAGTGGAGCATATGATATCTCACCTCCCTGAAGGCTGAGACAGGGGCACAGACACTTACAGTGGCTGCAGTGGGGGAGGAGGAACCTGCAGACCTCTCGTCTCTGCCTGAAGGCTGCTGGGGCTGACAGAAACAGCTCCCGGTCACAGTGTAGAGAGGGGGGGGGATAGAAGGAGAGAAGGTGACTTGGAAATCGAAATTTCATGTGTACAATCACCTGCTGTATACTAGTACATCAAACAGCAAGGTATGGTTATAGTACACTTCGAGTGGGAAGTCAAAGTGCTGGTGGGGCTTGAATGGGAGAGGAAGGGTGGAAAAAGTGATCCCATCCATATCTGTAAAGGATGGCCAGCGAATCCCTCTGGTAATGACATCCTCACCATTGACCTAGATATCATTGCCTGGGTTCTATGGTTCTGACATATGTGAAGCCGGAGGTTCTTCACCATAACTGACAACACTGGAGCTTATGGAAGCGTTGGTGACAATAACTAGAGGGTAGACTACTCTACTTTCTGCACAATATTGAGGCTTCAGAGTAAAGCAACATGTACAAAAGGTAACAGGAAAGTGCTTGAGCTTCAAGTATCATACTTGGTTTTCACATCTCAAATGATAAATGAACTTACCACAATTCATTTCAATAGAAAGCTTGCAGACATAGAGAGACTTTGCAACCATGGAGAGGTAAATACTTGCCTATTTATGGATAATTCCATTAATAAACTATTTGGTCCTGTCACAGTTTACTGTGGCATTGCCTACTCCAGAGGATTTGTTTTTAAAATCATATGAGCAAAACATATTTCATTATTTTTGGAATGCTAAGCCAGACAAAATTAAACATGCCTATTTGCATAATGAATATGAGTTTAGGGGGTTAAAATGATTAAATACTAAAAGCTTTAAACCTCTCTGTTAAAGCTTCACTCATACATAAGTTATACTTAAACGCAAAATGGTTCTCCAGTAGATTATTAAGAAAAGCTCATCCTTTGTTCAAAATGGCTTTTTTGCTCTCATACAGATTAATTTCTCATTTCCAACTAATTGAAAATGAAATTTTGCTTAAGGTATCGGCCTTTCTTAAACAAGCCATACAAAGCTGGTTACAATTTCAGTTTTATCCTCCAGAAAAGATATAACAAATATTACAACAAATGTTATGGTTAAACTCAAATATATTGATTAATAACAAAAACATTATTTCATGGTATTATATTTATTAATGACATTATGAATAGAAATGGAGGAGTTATGTCACATATGCAGTTACAAACTTACAACTAACTGATTGCAGCACGACCACAACAATGGACGAGGCAAGTGGACAAGGGAGAAGCTAGGGAACGTGTTTGCCTGCCATATATTAAAGATACAAATTGGCTGAAAGGAATTGGCATAAATAGAAAAATATACCAGTTTCATCTGAGGACAAAACTGTTGACAGCTGCACCATACAGGTTGCAAAATATATGGGAGGAGATTTGATGTACCAATTCCATGGCACATGGTTTATGAATTGGTACAAAAAAACTACACTTGATTCAACACTGATTCAACACACAAGTGGCTCAGGTAGTGCAGCTCATCCAGGGTGGCACATCAATGCGAGCTGTGGCAAGAAGGTTTGCTGTGTCTGTCAGTGTAGTGTCCAGAGCATGGAGGCGCTACCAGGAGACAGGCCAATACATCAGGAGACGTGGAGGAGGCCATAGGAGGGCAACAACCCAGCAGCAGGACCGCTACCTCCGCCTTTGTGCAAGGAGGAGCAGGAGGAGCACTGCCAGAGCCCTGGAAAATGACCTCCAGCAGGCCACAAATGTGCATGTGTCTGCTCAAACGGTCAGAAACAGACTCCATGAGGGTGGTATGAGGGCCCGACGTCCACAGGTGGGGGTTGTGCTTACAGCCCAACACCGTGCAGGACGTTTGGCATTTGCCAGAGAACACCAAGATTGGCAAATTCACCACTGGTGCCCTGTGCTCTTCACAGATGAAAGCAGATTCACACTGAGCACGTGACAGAGTCTGGAGACGCCGTGGAGAACGTTCTGCTGCCTGCAACATCCTCCAGCATGACAGGTTTGGCGGTGGGTCAGTCATGGTGTGGGGTGGCATTTCTTTGGGGGGCCGCACAGCCCTCCATGTGCTCGCCAGAGGTAGCCTGACTGCCATTAGGTACCGAGATGAGATCCTCAGACACCTTGTGAGACCATATGCTGGTGCGGTTGGCCCTGGGTTCCTCCTAATGCAAGACAATGCTAGACCTCATTTGGCTGGAGTGTGTCAGCAGTTCCTGGAAGAGGAAGGCATTGATGCTATGGACTGGCCTGCCCGTTCCCCAGACCTGAATCCAATTGAGCACATCTGGGAAATCATGTCTCGCTCCATCCACCAATGCCATGTTGCACCACAGACTGTCCAGGAGTTGGCGGATGCTTTAGTCCAGGTCTGGGAGGAGATCCCTCAGGAGACCATCCGCCACCTCATCAGGAGCCCAGGCATTGTAGGGAGGTCACACAGACACATGGAGGCCACACACACTATTGAGCCTCATTTTGACTTGTTTTAAGGACATTACATCTAAGTTGGATCAGCCTGGAGTGTGGTTTTCCACTTTAATTTTGAGTGTGACTCCAAATCCAGACCTCCATGGGTTGATAAATTTGATTTACATTGATAATTTGTGTGTGATTTTGTTGTCAGCACATTCAACTATGTAAAGAAAAAAGTATTTAATAAGAATATTTCATTCATTCAGATCTAGGATGTGTTATTGTAGTGTTCCCTTTATGTTTTTGAGCAGTGTATATTTTTGTATTGACAGTATAAAAACCCTGTTGAGATTTCCAATTACGCTTTGTGCTGATCAAACAAAGAGGGGAACTCACTGTAGTGTCCTCTCCAGGTCCCTGGGCTCATACTGGTATCCCTGGGCCAGTAACCTTACCAGGCCGTTATCAAAGGGCTCAGTTGACCTCTGTATGGGGTTCAGGGAATCATGAGCGGTTATCATATACCTTCATACAGTGGCAAGAAAAAGCACGTGAACACTTGCTACCAAAAGGCGGGTCAACCAGTTATTAAATCCAAGGGTTCACATACTTTTCCCACCCTGCACTGTGTGTTTACACGGTGTGTTCAATAAAGACATGAAAACATATGATTATTTGTGAGTTATTAGTTTAAACAGACTGTTTGTCTATTGTTGTGACCAGATCAAATGTTAGACCAATTTATGCAGAAATGCAGGTATTTCCAGGGATCACATACTTTTTTTTGCCACTGTATATTCATGATGTTTACATACAACATTAAGGGGTATACATAAAGCTAGACGAAGAAATACATTTGAATACAGAAAGTCACAGTATTAGCATTAGTCCTATTAGCCGGCACACAGAGCATTCAGTGACTAGAAAACACATGACAACATTTGGAAAGTAAAAACAGCATCTGGGTTGACCTTTATAAGACAACATTTAGAGACCTCTCTGTACAAATGGAGGAGTGTGTGATTTACATTTACATTAACATTTAAGTCATTTAGCAGACGCTCTTATCCAGAGCGACTTACAAATTGGTGCATTCACCTTATGATTTCATTTCTCCTGACATCATTTCTCCTGACATTAAATCCAGTATATTCTAGGCCTATAATCTATTGATGGGGATGTGTTTTTTCTCTTGTACCTTGGACAGGAAGTCGCCCAGCTCATGGTGAGTCTTGGTCACTCTGGTCCATGTTGAGTCAGACCACTGGACCTAGAAGAGGGGAAGAGAAGGAGACAACATCACCTCATAAGTATGCTTTACTAAACACACATCCGATACATTGCTTTTGACAGCATGATGCAATAGAGTACCACTGTATGAGTCATAATACCCATATAACCTAGCGGTCAAATATGGAAGTGGCTCCAATCATACATTTTTCCCATAGTGGATTTTAGAACCACTTAAAGTAAAGTCTGTGTTTCATGTAGGCTTACCTTGGCACGACTTTTTCATAAGCGTGTAAATCTCTCAGACAAGGTCACTTTTATCAATGTAGTCGTCTCTATTTACTCTCAGATTTGGAAATACTAATTAGCATCAAAGTAGACTATGCAAAACTACAAATCCCTACAAGCTCCTGCATGTAATCTCTAGCTGACACCTTTGCTAAGAGGTATTGTGTCAATTTAAAAACAGCTCTTTCACAGACTGGCAGTCTCTACTCTACCCTGTCCATCACAGAGTAACAATATTTTTGGCTATGGAAAATATATTTCCCAGCAGTTTAGATGGTACAATGATTCTCTACACTATACTTGCTTGTTTAATCAAATAAACAGAAATCAGGCAAACTATTAGAATTTTAGCAACCAGGAAATGGCTGAGGGATTTCTGCATAGTGAATCTTCAAATTTTTTTTCATTTTTGCCCCATGGAAAAATGTGTATAATTGCAAGAAATTCGCTTAAAAAAAAGAAGCTAAATGTCTTTGCAGCCAACAAGGGCCTCAAAAATGTTTTGGTACTCCCAGACCCCCCTCGCTAAATTCTAGGGGAAACAGTTCAAATGGCTGAGTGGAGTCCCCAAACAGCACCCTATTCCATCTTCATCATGATCCCTGATCTGACAAAGGTGAATGCAAAAGCACTCACAACTTGAAGTGGGATATGACAAATCTGTTGCTCTTCGTCAAATTTAACAAGCCAGAACAGTAAGGCCGGACAAAGTTTAATTTGTCGGATGCCCCACCTCACTTTTCTCTACACACCGAAAAAATAAATATATATATCAGATGTGTTATTTTTTGGCCAATATATGCGGCTCTTTGTTTATAATGCACTGTCTGCTCTCCCTTGAGGCTTTCCCAAGTTGATGCCCAAGAGACCGAACAGCCTCAGATCATGTTCAAACCTGGGATTGGACAGTGAAACACACACTCCCACCTGCAGGCGACATGCAGAGGTTTCATTTCTCTCTCATGCAGTCATGGCTGAAGTCAGCGCAAATTCCTACTATTTGTGTGTCCAGGTTAAAACGTGGGACGTCCCTCATTATAAACAAACAGTCGGTTGAATGAATGGTTATTGTATCATTTTCAGATCTATTAGAAGCGATTAAGAGACGAAACAACAATGTAATTTAACCAATTGACTGGCCAGAGATCAGGACATTCATCAGGAAATATGTAGTGCAAGCTGATAGTATTTTGGACAACCAACTTGAACTCAAAATGATTGATGAAATCAAAATGTGTCAGGTGATTTATGATTCATAACTTACATTTTACCGGTACTACCAGTAGTAGTAGGCCAACCGATAACACCACGACGGAATGCGTTTGAAGTGATGATGTGCCGCCGAAAACAGCTAGCATGTCCGGCAAAGTGCTGTACATCGCCAGTGGCACGCACCGTGAGAGGTAGCCGAGGCATAGTAAACAGACTAAGCCTAGGCTACCTCTCACAGCATTGTTTTACACAAAACTCTGTAGGCCTCAGCACAGCCCTAGTTGTACAGGCTACTCTCACAACACAACGAAGAGTAGCCTGGACATCTAGGGCAGGCAGAGTGACGTGCATCCTGTGCTGAAGATCATGGTCCCGTCTCTTTAACATACTAATACACCATGCCCAGCGGAGCAGATGGCAGTGCCCAGCAAGCCACCCCCCTCTCTAGTGTGTGTTTCTAGCACTGGCTGGCAACAACATGCTATCACTGTCCCCTTCCACATTTCAGCCAAGAGCGTGGCAGTTGATTTCTAACACAGTGCCTCTTAACTGCATCATTTTCAAGTAGGCTTTAAGACAGTAGGGTTCAATAACATATTAAACCCTTCTACTTCCCTACCACGGTTCTATCTATGCCCTGTTGGACACAATCCCCTCGACTGAGACATGTCTTTCCCATAGACCAAGGGAAATATAAAAATCCCTCACTTCTTTCAGCCCATCCATCATAGATAGGCCATCATCATCTAGCCTAGACATTCATATCAGTGACACCTCCACACAGGTCACACTAGTGCACACTCAATACCACTGTCTCTGTAGAGCAGACTAAGCAGAAAAATTTAATGAATGATTATTTTGCATCACGACACAAAATGCATCATACAGGGATCATTTCTGTATTTTGAAAGTCATACATCTTAGACTTGATTGGTGACATGCAAAAATGGACAAATGAAACAAATACCAAAATATAGTTTGTGTCCTTTTCCTTTAACTGATGTTATTCAGACGTCTCAATTACAGCCCATCTTGCTATCCACATAACGCAGATCTGATTTGAACCGTATAGTTTGTTCTAGCTACTCAACAAGCTACATGACTAGTCCACAGATAAGGACAACCTTGGTCAGATGTTGGTCTATTTTATTACTACTACGGCTATCTGAGCGAAAGCAGTCAAGATGACCCCTCTTATCATCTCAGTGCTGTAAAATCCTGGAGCTAACCTCAAGTCCTTCAACCCTCTAGTCTAAATTGAAGACCGTACGTTTTTACAGGCTGATATGTTGCCGCCGCAGGCTTGTAAAAACAGTCACGGCAGATGTTTTGGAGTGGCAAACGAGCTAGGACATATTTCCACCAGATTGTGTTCTCATGCAACGGAGGACAGCATGCGATTAGGAGGGCGCAATCCTTCCTGCTGTCCTATTTAACCTGGCTCTCTGTCTTGCTCTCATCCTCAGCACAGTCCTGCCTGTCATAATGATGCCTGGCCATACAGTCCTGACTGTTGATTTTTATTTGACCTTTATTTAACTAAGCAAGTCAGTTAAGAACAATTTCTGATTTACAATGACGGCCTATCCCGGCCAAACCCTAATGCGGACGACGCTGGGCCAATTGATTAAGGGACAGGCAAAGTCTTAGAACTCTGCCTGTCCAGATGTTGTAAGAGAACGTTGCATGATTTACAGAGAAAAAAAATACAATATTGCATGAACAATCTGAAGCTCAGGACAAACGTTTTGTCAGTGCCATCATTTGAATGGGAGGAAGCACGAAGTAATCTGGTGGCCCACCATACATGCACCTAATAAAAAATAAAGTATATCTAGATCCTTCAGCAGGTATGCCTCAAAATGTATAAGAATAAAATACACAGGAAAATAACATACCAAGGCACAGAGTCCAAACATGAACCTACAGTACATACCTCAATACCGTATTCACTGTTTACTCGGTTCCAAGATATCGTCTTTAGCACAATCTTGTCCATGTGAACTTCTGCAAGAAGAGAGAAGACCAGGGTTATTTTTTTGAGCAATTAATTGCTGTTCCCCTGCACTCCCCTCCCCAGATAGTATATTAACATATCATAAGCAATAGAAATTATCTTTAAAACGACCTGCAAAATATTCTCTCAGCCTCATGGCAAAATGTGTAAAATAGCATGAGAATAGCTATAAAACTGACATTTTGGGGTCCTGAGCTACAGATTGCCAATGGGGCATAAAATATTGCATGAACAAAAAAAAACATTTTTTTGCAGGAAATTTGCTTTAAAAACAAACATTTTGCAAATGTGTCTCTTTGCCCCATGACAAAAATGTGTAGAACAGAAAATACAGATCATTTAAAATATATCCTGTCTATTGTATCATATCTGATAGTTTGGGTCTCGTTTCACCTCAAATGCACTAGGATAAAATACATCTTGCTTTGAACACTCCTCTCAACATGGGAATGAGAGTCCTCAGAGGACACAATGACAAACCGGATTGAGACTACCTTCTCTCTGGGATGATGTCCTGTTGGGGAGCCGATTGGGAATACAGCAGGCCGACTGACCCATGTCAGTGCTCCTGGGGCTGAGATCCTCCCTTCGAAGGGCATGCTGCTTCTGCTGCAACCAGGAAAGTGACGAGATTGATGGTTTAGTATGCATTTGTGCTTTCTCCCCCAATCAAGTTGCAATGTCACCTGCACAAGTACAGTCAAATACCTTTCAAACAACTGCCCCCTTACAGCACTGAACAACTGGAACAAATACTAATTTTCTCCTCTCCGCATGTGTTGGAGGAAATTATAGTTGAAATGATTAATTATGTATACATTTCTAATTAGAACCATTTATTCTAATACTATGGGCTCTTGGTTAAGCTGTTACTGAAAATGTAAGGAAAACAAATTAATTGTCTGTACCTTGCGGGCAGTTTAAGGGAGAGAGATGATGTATCTTTTCTGACAGATAAGAATGGTCCTTGATGTACCATTTGTGGAGGAGAAGATATATTTTAGACAGATTGGAATGTCTGGTTTATGAGAGGAGTAGAAGACATCTCTGGACCTGAAAAACACTGGGCTATTGTGAGAATCGGAGAGAGTGTGGGAAACTGATGATGTCATTTTCTGTTTATAACCTGTGGAAATATGTGTATGTGGTTAGTACTCTCTGGAATTAAACGCTCTTACCTGGCTTTTAAGACTGGTCTCGATCTACTTCATGCATAATTAATGAACTTACACCTCATTAATGAACTAGAGAGAGTGTGAAATTTATTTTGGCTATAAACCATATAGGAATTTAGAAATTCCATTAACAGCATGCTTTGAGAATAACTCTCTTTTCAGTTTCATTTCTATTCATAAATCATCTCCATTTGGATTAGAAATACTGCCAATCCACAGGAAAGTGTAGGCTAACTAACTGTCTGAATGAGACAAGTTATTATGCTGAGAGCCAGCCAAGACAAGCCATTATGTGGAGAGACAGTTTACAATTGGATCATTCGTCCCCCTCTCCTCTGTAACTATTCCCCAGGTCGTTGCTGCAAATGAGAATGTCTTCTCAGTCAATTTACCTGGTAAAATAACGGATAAATAAAAAGACGGAATTACAGAATGCCCCTGTAAGAGAGCAGTCAGCCAGCCAGACATGAGCAAGAGGGTGTGTCTCATTAAAACGCTTGGCTTTTTCACTGGATCACAGAGAGAGAGAGAGAGAGAGAGGTTTCGCCAACACAATGCAAAGTTAGATCACAATGCAATCATAAACAAGAATGCTGGGTGTTCCCATTCATATAGGCTACTGTAGCTAGCTGCTGTGGACAAGATGACAGAAGACACAGTAGCCATGGCCAGAATGTCTGCTAAAGCCAGATAAACTCTCTCTCTCTATTCTCCTGGTGCACAAGGGGCAATTCCATGGTAACGGAATTACAGAGTCAGATGTTTCACTTTAAAATGTATACCAAACCAACACCATTGATTTCAACGTTTAGCCAACCATACAACACACAAGGACTACTTTTGACAATTTCCACTGACCATTTTACAAAAACACAGTTACAGAAAGAACTGTGATACAAACTTTGGTAACAGAATAACAGAGGGAAATTTTACTGCAATTCTGTAAACAAACTTTGCATCTGCACAGTTTCCCAGTAAATGTTTTTGTTCGTTTTACTGTGTAAATTGTTCAAATTAGTCATTGCGCATAGAGTTGTATGGTTTGTGAAACTTTGAAATCAATGTTTTTGGTTTGGCATACATTTTAAATTGAAAAATCAGAGTCTCAGCATAATTTCATTAATGTGGAATTGCCCTAAAGGCAAATTGAGAAAGTGATCTTCATTCAAAGTCTATGGTGTCTGTCCTTTTGTGACAGCGCAATGAACACAGTCTGTAGTCTGTAGTCTGTAGTCATATGGCCATGGCATTCAAGACTGTTCTTGGAAATGAAACAGTGCTTTGCATTACTACTTGGCATGAAAGGTTTGAACCTCTTTACTGACCCCACAAGCCTATTCACAGTACATGTTATTACAGCATATTCCTACATCAATTATTTGGCCCCAATTTACCAGAAATAAATTGCTACATTATGCCATCTAAACTAAGATGGCTGAAATTGAGAATATTTGATTCTATATAGACTTTGATTAAAACGTCATCTGTTCATTCCTATGGCTAAGGTGGCCAGTAACATTTTAGAAAAAGGGGTGGTTTAATAATACTTCTTGTCAAAGTAACTCTCGAGAAAGTCTTATTGAGGCCCCCAGGGGATGCATCTCATCTCATCACAGTACCAGTGCCTTCACTGGCTTTCTTGTCGTTTCCTCACCTGTAATGATCTAATGACACTGGATAGTAAATGTGGTGGAAGCCAATGAGAGGAGTTAGCTACTTTCACCTGCCCTGTGACCATAAGGAGTGAGGTAGGTAAGAAGCTAATCTAAGAAGACGTGGTAAAATGAGGAAGCCACCTTAAATTCCACTCTCGAGCTGCACTTCAGTCAATCACGGGAATACGCCGTAACCCGGAGACTATAAACTCTAAATAAAGTCCCGGAAAACGTGGACATCTTTCCGTGCAAGATCCTCAAGACATGATCCCAAAAAGCGAATCTCAAGTGGTTGACACATATGAAGTAGTCCGTACATAAACTCTATCCGCTTCGCTGGGCTGAGGTGCAAGCCGAACCACTCAAACACGGCCTTCTTGTCAATTTGCCACTGGCGATATGACTCCCCCGTTTGAATTTTTGAACCTCACACCACAATATGGAACCGAATCAATAGTGTGACTGCTGCAATCGGTATTTTCCTGCTCGTCTTCGACGGTATGGTCTCCTTCCGCCGTTCGAATGGGAATCTTCATTCTCAGCATGATCAACTTTTCGGCAGGACTTGTTAGCAATTATCAATTCATTCAAATGTGTCAGAACTTTACATAATCTTTCAGTATTCTGCCAGCAGCATAAACGATGACGTCACGGTGTACTTTATTGAAAACCTTCAGATTAAAGGCCCTCATTTCTAAACATTACAATGTAGCTCATTATACTGATAAAAAATATAAACAATATGCAACAATTTCAAAGATATTACTGAGTTACAGTTCATATAAGGAAATCAGTCAATTGAAATAAAGGAATTAGGACCTAATCTATGGATTTCACATGACTGGGCAGGGGCACAGCCATAGGTGGGGCAGGCTGACCCACTGGGGAGCCAGCTGCATCCAATCAGAATTCGTTTTTCCCTACAAAAAGGGCTTTATTACAGAAATACTCCTGAGCACCCACCTGCCTCCGCGTCTGACAATCCCACAGGTGAAGAAGCCGGATGTGGAGGTCCTGGGCTGGCATGGTAATACGTGGTCTGCGGTTGTGAGGCCGGTTGGATGTACTGCCAAATGATCTAAAACGAACTTGGAGGCCGCTTATGGTAGAGGAATGAACGTTCAATTCTCTGGCAACAGTTCTGGTGGACATTCCTGCAGTCATTATGCCAATTTGCACGCTCCTGTTTTTCTTAACTTCTAAAATAATTGTTGGTTAAGGGCTTGTAAGTAATAATTTCACTGTAAGGTAAACTGTTGTATTTGGCGCATGTGACAAATACAATTTGAATTGATTTGTGGCATTGTGTTACCCCAAACTGCACATTTTAGAGTGGCCTTTTATTGTACCCAGCACAAGGTGCACCTGTGTAATGATCATGCTGTTTAATCAGCTTCTTGATATGCCAGGCATATCAGCTGGATGGATTATCTTAACAAAGGATAAAATGCTCACTAACAGGGATGTAAACTAATTTGTCCATACAATTTGAGGGAAGTCACCTTTTTGTGCGTATGGAACATTTCTGGGATATTTTATTTCAGCTCATGAAACATGGAGCCAGCACATTATATATTACATTTTTATCAATGTCTGTTTTTATTGTGCTTATAAGCAAATGCAATAATTACTTTATGGAAGCATTTACAAATATGCTTCTAAAAACATTTAAGATCACTATCGAAAATACAATGTTCATATTGTTATGTTCACAACATTGGGCTGTAGAGAGAACTATTCTATGTGCTGAGGTAAAAGTGGTTTTGGAAATACTCAGTAGGATCTGTAGAATCTACTATATGTGGTGTTATTACTTGGGGGACTGAGGTCTAAATGCCCAATAGCACTTTCTCCTCCACCAGTTCCATTCACTGCAATGCAATACATTACAGGCCTATAAATTACATATAGGCTTATAGAGAAAAACAATTCTATGTGCCAAGGTAAAAGTGGCGTTGGGATCACTCAGTTGGGTCTATGGAATCTATAGATGGTGTCATTTCTTATGGGACTGAGGTCTAAATACCCAGCAGCACTTTCTACTCCAGCCATACCATTGGTCCTAATGCAATACACCATGGGACCAATGGAATGAGTGGAGTGAAAAGTACTGCTGGCTATTTAGACATCAGTTGCCCAAGAAATAAAACCATATATGGACTCTACAGACCATACTACTGATTATTCCCAACCCCACTTTTACCGCTGCAACGAATTATTATTTTTCTCTATAAACAAATATGTAATTCTATATACATTCTATTGCAGTGAATGGAGTGGGTGGAGTAATGAGTCACCAGCACATTGTATTAAACCCAATGCCCAGCACAAGTGACTCATTTAAGTTTTGCAGGCTCTATTGAGTTATTTCAATGACATATAATTGTATTTTATTAAACGTATATTTATTTAAATATAGCTTACAAGATAGCTGTCAACATACCAGTATTGGTGTAAACTTTCTAAAGAAATTCTGGTATAAATTAATACAATATCAAATTATCAATGACGTTTTTCAAAGGTGGCTGCAATCACCTTTGAACAAATAAATGGGTAATTTGACATACAATATAAAAAGTATTATTTATATCAGCATTTCTTTAGAAAGTAAAAAAATAAATTTGTTATTGCCAGTCTAGCATGTCTTTGCAGGGGGACTCTTTAAAAAAAATGTTTTAACAAAAATCAGCGATCGTGCTGCCAACAATATCCTGCTGTTTAGGAGAACGGTAATATTTACGAGCGCTCATGACTATACCACTCGAAATTGCATCGCTGACCCCTCCCAACTTTCATTAGCTGGTGATAATGGTGATAACTCATTGCACCCGAGTTATATTCGCTCATGAACGCTAACAACATGTTTTTTTTTTAAATAAATGTTTCAATACATTATTATTCCGTTCTATAACATTTTATTTAATTATATTTGCTATATGTGGCATGAAACTGTTAAACGCGCAGTTCACTGAAATATATTCACACAATATTGCTCACAATGTAGTTTTCACATTCAATATCTCAGATAAAGGTCATGTAAATAAATTGGGTTGTAATTATTCTGTATGAGTTTTCTTATCTTTGTCGACAGATGGCAGTATTTCATTACAATCCACCAGGCCCTGTAGTTTGCTTCAGTAGATTACACCAAACACTGTATAGACCTACTCTTGTCTTGAATAAATGCGTTATGAAACACTACCAGGTAACTCACAAATTTCAGCCAAAATGTGATCAATTGGTATAGACTAAGAATCACATGCCACTTTAAGGAATGGAACACTACTCACTTTAATAATGTTTACATATCTGGCATTACTCAACTCATATGTATATGCTGTATTCTATACTATTCTACTGTATCTTAGTCACTTAATGTTTACATACTGGCATTACTCATCTCATGTCTATATACTGTTTTCTATACTAGTGTACTGTATCTTAGTCCGTATTGCTCTGACATTGCTCGTCCATATGTACAGTCTTGGCCAAAAGTTTTGAAAATGACACAAATATTAATTTTCACCAAGTCTGCTGCCTCAGTTTGTATGATGGCAATTTGCATATACTCCAGAATGTGATGAAGAGTGATCAGATGAATTGCAATTAATTCCAAAGTCCCTCTTTGCCATGCAAATGAACTGAATCCCCCAAAAAGCATTTCCAAGTCGCTCTGGATAAGAGTGTCTGCTAAACTACCACAATGTACAATGGGAGCTTTGGATTGAGCAGCAAGGGCTTTTGACCGTCTGTTCCACAAAATGGAACCAGATAAACAAGAAAGTATATTTGACCTATAAAGCAGCATATGATTTCAGCAACAGATTTGACGCTACAGTCCCTCTCTCAGGTGGCTGCAGACAAGCATGCTTCAGAGGCTGGGTGTAACCACTCCCCTATAATCCACATCCCAACCCAAAGCCACTAGGTTCTCATTGAGAACTCTCAGGTCCACGTCACAGTTTGGTTTGGTATAAAAAGGCTTCCAGGAACATCTATTCATGTCTGCTAGCTATGTTACAGCCTGTCATCTTGTACAGCAGGGAGTAAGTAGCCTGTTTCAGTAAATCTAGACGCGCTGTGTTACTGCAGGACTGTTTGCATTTACATTGATGAGTGGTATATTGGCAGCTGATGAGTAAAGAGTGAAGGTAAGATAACTGTCTTAACAATTGTTAAAGTTTCTCTTAAAAATGTACTGGAGTAATGGGCAAAAGTCAAATGGATATTCCTGCAAAACATGTACAAATAATGTGCAGTTTTGGGTATAACATTAATTTATCGCATAGGACTTTGAAAGTCATTTTGACATGTTTTGCTATTATTGGCTTAATCATGTTTTGCTAGCTTATTACATATTTACTAAAATATGTATTTTGCCATTTAGTTTGTATCCTCCATCTTCATTTAATTCAAGGAGAACTTTGCAGTACTGTTGATCAACAATGAAGAAATGGATATTAGGATCCGTATTAACATGGATGTTCCTTCCACATCTGAGGGGAGATCATTTAGTGGAAGATGTTGACGTTCAAGCGGGTAAATACATTTTTATGTATTGCAATTAATGATAATGATTAACATTGTGCCTGCAATTTCTAACTAATATTACTACTGTACACAGGCCTATAATGTCAATATTGTCATATTAATACATATTTATAAAGACTGGTTTTGATGTCGTTAGCCAGCGAGGTGGGTAAGATTTCTTCTTTCCTTGATTCCAGGCTGTAGCACAGCATCAAACGACCTGGTTTACATAATCGACGGTTCCTCCAGCGTGGGCACTCCAGACTTTGACTTGGCCAAACGATGGCTGGTCAATATCACCAGAGGCTTTGACGTGAGCTCCCGTCACACCCAGGTGGGCGTGGTCCAGTACAGCGACACGCCCCGTCTGGAGATTCCGCTGGGCAAACACCTGAGCAGCCAGGAACTGGTCAGCGCCATCAACACCATCGGGTACCTGGGGGGCAACACCCAGACGGGCAGGGCCATCAAATTTGCCACGCAGCACGTCTTCCCGTCCTCCAACCGCACACAGCCTGCCAGGAACCGCATTGCTGTGGTGCTGACAGATGGCCGTAGCCAGGACGACGTGGTGGACGCGGCCGTGGAAGCCAAGGCCCAGAATATTATCCTGTTCGCTGTGGGCGTGGGCAACGAGATCACCAACACCGAACTGGTGTCCATGGCCAACAATCCCCCCTCTACATATGTTCTCTACGCTGAGGACTACAGCTCTATCGCTAACATCCGAGACGCCATGGAGCAGAAGCTGTGTGAGGGTGAGTCTGGGATCCTGAGGCTAATGATAGCTTAGATAGCTTATTTTGAGACATTTCCATAATACACAGTGCATGTGTCATAAACCTCCAAGATGAAATAACTGTGGTCTAAACTGACTTGCTCTCTACGTCTGTCTGTCTCTCTCTCAGAGTCTGTGTGCCCAATGCAGATCCCTGGAACAGCCAATGTAAAGGGATTTGAGCTGCTGTCCAGAATGCAGATCGACATGAAAGCAAAGAAAGTCCAGGGCTCGCTGATGTCAGAGACTTCCTACTTGCTTAGCCCCCGACTGGACCTCACCGACAGCACCAGGTAGGGGGACCGACCGTTTACACACACACACACACACACACACACACACACACACACACACACACACACACACACACACACACACACACACACACACACACACACACACACACACACACACACACACACACACACACACACACACACACACACACACACACACACACACACACTCTGACAGTAAACTCCTTAAGCTCACATAAGATTTCTGTAACACACTTCTACATACAGTATAACCCATTTTTATTGATCCTCCAGGGCCATCTTCCCCGAGGGTCTGCCTCCCTCCTATGTGTTTGTGGCCACTCTACGCCTGAAGAGCCCCACCAACCATTTGAAGTTGGACCTGATCAGAGTGCTCTCTCAGGACGGGCTGAAACAGTTCGCTGTGACCCTCAATGGATTGGACAAGTCTGTCATCTTCACCAGCACAACCACAAGTGTCAACAAGAAAGAACAGTGTGTCATTTTCAATGACAGAGGAATTAAGGTCTATAGAAACACACTGACATAACGACCCCCAACACCTTTGGACTGGTTTCCTGGACACATATTAATCCTAGTGCTGGACTAAAACGCATGTTAAATATGTCTGGGGAAACCAGTTCTTTATGTTTTGAAATAGTAGTTACCTACTCAGCAAGTTTAACTTTTTCTACAGAAACTCTTTGACTCAGAGTGGCACCAGTTGAAGCTGCTTGTTAAACCCAGACGTATCATCTGTTACCTGGACGACATGCAGATAGAGGAGCAGCTACTAGAACCTGTATTTCCCATCTACATCAAAGGAAAGATACAGGTCGCCAAGAAGGTCAAGATGGAAGCAACTGTTCCTGTGAGTAACAATGGGTGTTGTGGAAACTTAAAGAAATGCAACAACCAAAAATTTATAAATAATGGTTTGCTTTCATTTTAAGGGAGCTTCTATATTTAGATGAACTTTTTTTACTATAATGACACAGTAACATGACTATGTTCGTCTTGTAATCCTTCTTTAGATTGAGATACAAAAACTGAGGCTTTACTGCGATCCAGAGCAAAGTGAGAAAGAGACAGCGTGTGAAATATACTCTGTGGTGAGTGTAATGATACTGTAACTACGAGACTCATAATTTACTTCCACATGTCACTGAAGGTTTCTATTGAAGGCGGGGGGGGTGGGCAAAGATAATTTCATCTTCATATCATTATCGTTCTCTATTTATTTCTATACAGGAGGATGACAGGGTGAGTATGTTTGTTGGTTGTCTGTCTTTACATTACATTGTAATTATTACATTACATTTGTAGACTTGTTGGGTTGTTCCTGTTATATGAAATAGTTTTCTGCTCCCAGTGTCCTCTGGACAGACAACCTGCAGCAGTGGAGAGCTGTAACTGCCCTCTGGGGAAACCTGGGCTTCCTGGTCTTCCTGGGCCTATGGTGATAATTCAATCATAAATAATTAAATCATAAATTGATTGAGAGATTTATGACAAAACAGCTGTACAGAACAAAATGACAACTCCATCAGATGGATGACTATATGTAAATCTCTAGTTCATAGCTTGTCTGTTTGAACCCTGTAGGGCTTCCGAGGTGAGAAGGGGAGGGAGGGGCCACCTGGTCCTGACGGTAAGCCTGTGAGTACTGGCTATCTATCTTAAATATATCTCATTTCAAAACATGAGGATCAATCATACAGTATGGTGATTCTGATGAATTGTTGCTAATTTTCTTCGTGAAGGGGAAGCCAGGTGAACGTGGAATGGCAGGAGAACTCGGGAAGAATGGGAACAATGTGAGTGAAATATATGTCACTACAATTTCTGCATTTTGCTGATTATACTTACTGCTACTGTGTTTGTAATGTTGGTTTCATTATTCAACTTAGGGCAAAGCGGGCATACCAGGGCATAAGGGTGAAGCAGGACTCAATGGTGCCAAAGTAAGCATCATGAGATAGGTTCACAATATACTGTAACAAATCATTTTCATATCACATAGTTCTTTGTATGGCTCATCATGTTAGGTTAGATTACTTGTTATATATTACTGCATGATTGGAACTAGAAGCACAAGCATTTCTCTACACTCGCATTAACATCTGCTAACCATGTGTATGTGACAAATAGAATTTGATTTGATTTCGCTATTAGATCTAAAGGCCCCGGGCCTTTATGTTACTGTAGTTTTGAATTGAGGTCATGTCTTTGTGATTGAGCTGATTCATCCTGGCTGCAGGGTGACACGGGAGCACCAGGCCTTGAAGGCAGACCTGGCCCTCCAGGACCTACAGTGAGTCATGACCCTTTAATAAAGTGTAATTATAGAGAGACACACACACACACACACGGCTGTGGGAGCAGCCCAGCATAATAGGCAGACTACTAAGCAGGTGCAAGTAGTGTAGACATGAATGATGAAAACAAAATGCCAATATCCAGTTTAATTTAGTGTTTGTAGACGATAGACGTATTCTCAGACTACGTTAATAACACACTACATACTCCGAGGGAGTCAGGTCTTAAAGACCATATAATGGTGGCGGTGCAAATGGACAAGGGTTTTAAAACACTGTTTCCATTGTAGGGACCTGAGAGACAACTTCAATTGGAGGCCACAGGAATTGCAGGAGAAAAGGTAAGAGACAAACTTTGTCAGAAATATTTTATGGCAATTGAATGTGGTGCTATATTTTGTTGACTCTTTAATGCAGACATTTTTTTCTCCAACATTTTCATATGTACAGGGAAGTCCAGGTGAAGCAGGAGCTCAGGGACCACCAGGAGAGCATGGACCACATGTAAGCTTGTATACACCTATTATGTATGTTGACCTTCATGTTCATATCTGTGTACGGTGTGGAACTGTCTGGTATTCAACAGCATTTTCTTCTTCGCTGTATGAGAAGTGCTATTTATCCTGTACTAGGGTTGGGCGATATCTAAGGAGACCTCTTCTACAATATATTGTGATATCCGTTGTTAATAACTTTGCACCGTTAATGACTAGATACTTCCAGACTGCAATTTTTATGCTTATATTTATATTAAAGTCACATTCTCATTAAATAACCTCAGTATGGCGAAAAAAATAAAGCTTAGTTGATTCATTTAGACTTCATATTTTCATTTTCAACACAACGCCCTAACGTATAAAACTGAACAGTTTTTTGATTTGTAAAGTTCAAATAGAGTAGTCTTGCACTTAACGGCAATATAAAACATCACAATATTTGATTTAATCATGTTGGCCCAACCCTATTCTGTACAACAAAACATCCAATGACAACAGTACCGTATCAGTTTGCTTGTTGGTCAGAGGGAAGTCGGGGGTTACTATACAGCATTTTATAACTGAAATGATGTTGTTTTCTGTGCAGGGGGACACAGGGCCAGTAGGAAAGGATGGTTTTGTTGGACCAGCTGGAGTGAAGGTGAGCTGAGATTTCATTTCACATTCCTTCATAAACAAGTGACATGGAATAGTCTGTAGGCGATGGCAGATGTGACATGCAAGGGACTGCGAGCCATGTGACATCTTGTTAGAGATGATATCTGTGTTTTTTTTTTTTTGGGGGGGGGGGGTTCAGAGGGAATATTCGTGGTTAATCTTTCCTTTTCCTATGGAGTTGGTGGTTCCATAGGAGGAGGTTTGAAATGTTAGAGTTTCACTCAGAGTTCTATATAAAGACACTTCCACAAGCTAGTCTAGGTGGCGGAAAGTCTGCATAAGCTATTTCTAGAGTTGAGGTGGTGCGTGCGGGAGGTAGGAACATTGTTAGTTCACTTGTAAACATTGACTAAAGTATATTTGATGTTCTTTGCTTTGGTTGGGAAGAACAGGAAGCAGGTTACCCAGATTTGAACTGTATATATGTTCAGTTATTTTGTATTTTTTTAATGAATGGGGATAATTTCATTACCCCATTTGTGGATAATTACTTTTTTTAGCTAAACCCTATAACCCTGTGTTTAATTAGATGTTGAACTGATGATGCTTTCAACTACATACTGTAATGCAGGCTATATTCAATGAATACTCATATGCCCATCAGTACCTAGTAAACTAGCCTTAGACTTAAAAGGTATATTTTTCCTGAGGGAACTTTGTGGTGTGTGCGCTGGATCTGTAGTGGATCTAGGAGATCCAGGGACACAAAGGATCGTTTCAGCTTCCAGTAGTAGTATATGTAACCTGGCTCGCTGCCTGGCGTGAGTTTGGTGTTCTATAATGAGGGGTGAGCGCTGCAGAGCGGAGCGTGGCTTCTGTTCCTGCAATCTATTTCCAGAGCTCTGCATCTGCCCCAGCATCTGTTTATCGCCCAGGGAACATGTCCCTTCCTTTTGGAGTGGTGTAAATTAGTGACACCCTACCATTTACCGGCTTATTAAACTATGCACACTTACCCGTAAAGTAGCTTTGATAAAGGTCTTGGCTTAGTAAGATGTTTGTGTCGTCTGGCAATTGGAGAAGGAACGGTTTTGTGAGGGATGTGACATTTGCGCACTGTAACCATGAAAAGTACAAGTGAAACCTCAAACTGGTTTGCTGAAATTGTAAAACACCAGGGATGCCAACATTTGATTTAACTGTAAAAATCTTCTGTACACAGATAATATTTATCTTGGTGGAGTGACATATTATTTTGAGTGTAGTTTGTAATTGCAGTGAGTCACTGTCATGGCTAATGGTCATCCTCTCGCTCAAATTCATTGAATAAATACTTTTTTTTGAATTCCTTGGCTTATTATCAGCTAAATGTGTCCTAAATATGTATTTTTTTATATACATTTTTTCCCAACCTTCCCTCTCATTTTGGATTAGAAGCCAAGGTCCCCAAATAATTCTTCAAGCAAAACCCCAGCTATTCCAGCCCAGCTCCCCATCCCCAGTCCCACCCCCAGTTCTAGCCTGCTGGTCTGGATCCAGTGCATGATCAGCTAACCGACTGGTTTGATGTGGTGGCCCAGATGAAAGCCTGTTCATTGGGTTGGGTTTTCACAGTGCGGCATGGCTCTGCAGCGGGCTTGGCTGCTGCAGTCTGTAATCACGGTCCTGAAGCTCACAGGACACAGCAGCTGTAAAAACCAGACACACCATACTTTAGATGTCGGAGAGGTTTGGTTTAACCAGCCAGTGTACTTGCATTGACAACAATAGGAAAAAAAGTCTATCAGTACCAGGCTACACTTGGATCAAAATGCACAGGAATGTTTTGAGACGCTTGCATAAAATTCCATGTAAAACTTGAATGAAAGTTACATGTCAGATGAAGTCTCATAAAGTTTTGGGTAATTGCTATCCTAGATGAGTAAAAATGGTTGTGTGGAAATAATGTCATAGTTTTAAGTTACAAAGGATTCCTGTTGTAATTCAGAAAACAGCTTGGTGTGAGGTCCTGTATCAAATAAGTTCTTGTGATTTTTCACGCACATGTAGAATGAAGAATGAAGCAAGTTTGTGCAAAGATGGGTTTTCTGCTCTTGCTTTTGAGGCTGTTCCCAACTCTAAAACATGGCTCTCCAATCCTGTCACTGGAGAGCTGGCCCTCCTGTAGGCTTTCAATCCAAACTCAGTTGTAACTAACATGATTCAGATTATCAACCAGCTAATTATTAGAATCAGCAGAGAGGAAGAGGCAAGGCGTGAGGGATAACTGGGCCCAAAATATGTTTTCTCTAGCAGGTGCAGTTTTTTTGTTTGTTTCACTTAAGGAGGTTTTGTACGGAGTTCAATGAGAGTGTTGACTTTGGTTAACAAAAAATGTAATGGTTTATTTGCTACGTGTGGCTTATTTGATTGAATAGATGTTTCGTAATGCTTAGGTTGTTATGAATGTACTGATATAAGTAGGTCACGTGACATCCTGGCAACTTTGAGAAAAAACACTTTATATTGGAGTTGTGCCTGTTGTTCCCACGCGTCTCTGCCCTCTCATTTGCTAGAATGGTCTTGCCTCCTCCCGACTGCTTTCCATTTTTGAAGATATTTGTTTAAATTGATAGAGCGGTCACTGGAGTATCTGGTTAATATAATGGAATCAAGTGCGCTAGATTAGGGTTGGATTGAAAATCTACAAGAGGCCAGCTCTCCAGGAACATGGCTAGAGAGCCCTGCTTTAGAGTAAGCCACAGCCTCAAAAGCAAGAGAAGAATACAAATTTTTGCACAATCTTGCCTAAACATCCATGTCAAATAGAATGCTTCGTTCCACACGGGGAGAAACATTGTTCCTTCCTGTGCATGAAAAATCACAATACTTTGAAGAGATTAGAAATCTTGGAAGGAGTACCTACAGTGGGGAGAACAAGTATTTGATACACTGCCGAATTTGCCGGTTTTCCTACTTACAAATCACATTGTATGATTTTTAAGTCATTAATTTGCATTTTATTTCATGACATAAGTACTGTATTTGATACATCAGAAAAGCAGAACATAATATTTGGTACGGAAACCATTGTTTGCAACTACAGAGATCATACGTTTCCTGTAGTTCTTGACCAGGTTTGTACACACTGCAGCAGGGATTTTGGCCCACTCCTCCATACAGACCTTCTCCAGATCCTTCAGGTTTCGGGGCTATCGCTGGGCAACACGGACTTTCAGCTCCCTCCAAAGATGTTCTATTGGGTTCAGGTCTGGAGACTGGCTAGGCCACTCCAGGACCTTGAGATGCTTCTTACGGAGCCACTCCTTAGTTGCCCTGGCTGTGTGTTTCGGGTCGTTGTCATGCTGGAAGACCCAGCCACGACCCATCTTCAATGCTCTTACTGAGGGAAGGAGGTTGTTGGCCAAGATCTTGCGATACATGGCCCCATCCATCCTGCAGTCATCCTGTCCCCTTTGCAGAAAAGCATCCCCAAAGAATGATGTTTCCACCTCCATGCTTCACGGTTGGGATGGTGTTCTCTGGGTTGTACTCATCCTTCGTCTTCCTCCAAACACGGCGAGTGGAGTTTAGACCAAAAAGCTCTATTTTTGTCTTATCAGACCACATGGCCTTCTCCAATTCCTCCTCTGGATCATCCAGATGGTCGTTGGCAAACTTCAGACGGGCCTGGACATGCGCTGGCTTGAGCAGGGGGGCCTTGTGTGTGCTGCAGGATTTTAATCCATGATGGCGTAGTGTGCTATTAATGGTTTTCTTTGAGACTGTGGTCCCAGCTTTCTTCAGGTCATTGACCAGGTCCTGCCGGGTAGTTCTGGGCTGATCCATCACCTTCCTCATGATCATCGATGCCCCGCGAGGTGAGATCTTGCATGGAGCCCCAGACCGAGGGTGATTGATCTTCACCTTGAACTTCTTCCATTTTCTAATAATTGCGCCAACAGTTGTTGCCTTCTCACCAAGCTGCTTGCCTATTGTCCTGTAGCCCATCCCAGCCTTGTGCAGGTCTACAATTTAACCCTGATGTCCTTCCACAGCTCTCTGGTCTTGGCCATTGTGGAGAGGTTGTAGTCTGTTTGATTGAGTGTGTATACAGGTGTTTTTTATACAGGTAACGAGTTCAAACAAGTGCAGTTAATACAGGTAATGAGTGGAGAACAGGAGGGCTTCTTAAAAGAAAAACTAACAGGTCTGTGAGAGCCGGAATTCTCACTGGTTGGTAGGTGATCAAATACTTATGTCATGCAATAAAATGCAAATTCATTACTTAAAAATCATACAATGTGATTTTCTGGATTTTTGTTTTAGATTCCGTCTCTCACAGTTGAAGTGTAGCTATGATAAAAATTACAGACCTCTACATGCTTTGTAATTAGGAAAACCTGCATATTCGGCAGTGTATCAAATACTTGTTCTCCCCACTGTAAGTGAATCATACTCAATCAAGTTTTGACCATGATGTGTGATTGATGTGATACACTTTAGCATTTTCAACAGTCTTGCAGACTTTCATTTTGCATAACCAACATTTTAGATTAAAATAGATAGATTCCGTGTATTGACATGAAAGGTTAATTTGATGACTGACTTGTGTGAACTTGTCCAGAACATGTTCATTCTGTATGTGAGTACAGTAATCAATGCTATATTTAAAACACACAAGACAAGAACACAATTCAACATCCAACACCCTTTTTACTAAGAGTGTTCCAAAATAGGATTCCAGTGTCTTAAAAATTTAACTAATGTCTTGTAATTTGGCAAATCACATGAGTAATTGTGATATAGTATACAGTATTCATTATAGCATTTTTGGGTGCTATGTAATTTGAGATTTTGATAACAGGGTTTTTCTTGATTTCATGCCTTGGCTGCAGTTTTAATTTCTGAGCTTTTATGTAATTGAACATGCATTATTGCAGAGATGTAGTTAGCATGGCTAAAACTGAAGAGCATTCAATAAGTTTGACGGTAGATACTCCTTTTCTGGATAACATCTCCCACACTGTGTTGGTTACACATTTTGAAAGCCATAATCAACACTTGTCATCCTCAATATTTACAGCCATTACAGTTTTACCATGTCTTTTTATAAGATCATACAGACCTCTTATGTTGCTAATGATAGGCTCTTTGTCGCACGTGTGCCTGTTAGATGTTCAGGAAGGCAAAGCACTTCAAAAGCCGCCCTCTGTGTGTCAGGACCTATAAACCCACAGCTTTCCCTGCTTTACCTCCTTTATTATTGAAAACCTGACTGAGCAGCGTGTACTGTGGTCTGTGGTTTATATCATAAACCTATGTTGGAGGTGTATGAGTTTGAGAAGGAGCATCTCTTCTCTCGTGCACTCTGTTCTACTGCTGCACTCTACACTCACCTTGGAAAATGAATAGTGTGTATGTTGTGTTAGTGAGGATTTGGAATACATTTTTTTGTTACATTTTTTGTTAAGAGTGATAGTTTTAAACCTCACTGACGGGGTATGGAAACCCCCCAACTTGAGGCGGTCATCTGTCTCAAAGCTCAATGGATATTTTCACATGTTACAGTAGCTATTTCAGAGTATATCAAGTATGCGAATATCATACTTCTGTTTTATTATGTTTAGGGTGAGAAAGGAGACGTTGGGGTTCATGGTGGTGATGGACAGATTGGAGTTCCGGTGAGTCTTCATTGTTCAAATGAAACGTTATTTCTTAATAAAAGCTGGAACCATTCACTAAGCCAGTCCATTTACTCATCATCCTCATCCACTCCCTGCTCCCTTTAAATGATCATAGCAACTCTGTTTTTCCAATATACACTAAAACCATGGATCGTTTATAAAGTCACCTAAAATGACATTAAGGACTTTTAGATCAAAATAGTCATGGTGTTTGCGTAGATTTGTCTCCAAATGTGGTGTTCATCCAACCACAATGTTTGCTACATGACCCCAGGATCCACACTTTTATTTTATTTATTTTACCTTTATTATTTACCTTTATTTAACCAGGCAAGTCAGTTAAGAACATATTCTTATTTTCAATGACGGCCTGGGAACAGTGGGTTAACTGCCTGTTCAGGGGCAGAACGACAGATTTGTACCTTGTCAGCTCAGGAGTTTGAACTCGCAACCTTCCGGTTACTAGTCCAACGCTCTAACCACTAGGCTACGCTGCCGCCCACTTGGTGTATAGAAAACTATTTATATGATTAAACATAAAAACATGTCTAAGCTTATTTGTCTATGCTTATCACCTGTCAGAAACATTTAAATACACATTGATATAACACAAAATAATAAACATTGTCCCTACCTTGTCCACCCCAAAAAAAATATTTAAGCCACATTTCCTCCTTGTCTACAATAGGAGCATGAAAACCTTGAGTAATATATACAGCTACGGTTTTAGTGTGGTACTGTGGCCCCTGGCCAGAATCTGAACCAGCTGGCTGAGGGAGCACCAATAACCACACCCATCTTGGCAGAATCTGTCTTTGGGTTAAACCTTTCACTAAAAATAATTTTGACCAATTGCTAAAAAGACCTGATAGCATCTGTGTGTAATCCATATGTAGCCTACATCCACTAACTACCTTGTTTCTACTAAAGAAGATTAAGTGCTAATCTCTAACAACCTTAATTTCCTTATCCCAAACCATAGAAATATTATGAGAACCACTATGATGTAATATTCAGTCTCCTCTTTCATAGTCTTTGGAAATACTGCGTACAGTGCCTTCGGAAAGTATTCAGACCCCTTGACTTTTTCCACGTTTTGCCTTATTCTAAAATGGACAAAATTGTTTTCCCCCCCTCATCAATCTACACACAATAACCTATAATGACAAAGCAAAAACATTTATTTTTATTTTTGTAAATATATATTTTTTTAAACGGAGATGACCTTATTTACTTAATTAAGTATTCAGACCCTTTGCTATGAGACTCGAAATTGAGCTCAGGTGCAACCTGTTTCCATTGATCACCCTTGAGATGTTTCTACAACTTGATTGGAGTCCGCCTGTGGTAAATTCAATTGATTGGACATGATTTGGGAAGGCACATATCTGTCTATGTAAGGTCCTACAGTTGACAGTGCATGTCAGAGCAAAAACCAAGCCACGAGATCAAAGGAATTGTCCGTAGAGCTCCGAGACAGGATTGTGTCGAGGCACAGATCTGGGGAAGGGTACCAAAACATTTCTTCAGCATTGAAGGTCCCCAGGAACACAGTGACCTCCATCATTCTTAAATTGAAGAAGTATGGAACCACCAAGACTCTTCCTAGAACTGGCTGCCTGGACAAACTGAGTAATCGGGGGAGAAGGGCCTTGGTCAGGGAGGTCTCCATTCTATTTTTTCCATTCCAGCCATTACTATGAGCCCGTCATCCAATAGCTCCTCCCACCAGTCTCCACTGCTCCATTGAGTAAACAAGGGTTATGTGGGATCAAATGAATGATTAATGCAGAAGTACACCTAGTCCTAGAGGCTAATCAAAAATACTTTAGTAACTACCAGCTCTCACCTCAATGAGGTGGATGAGGTAAACATTGGGACGTTCTTTCCTGTTTTTCACCTATTTAAAGAGACCACTGAAAGGCCACCAGGTGGAGATAGACGATTATATTGACAACTGTATTTGTCTATCTGGTCTCTGTCTAATGCAATGCAAGCCTGTTTTTGTTTTTTTTTAGCATTTCACAGACAACATTGAATTTAAGCTGTTCTGTTTGAAAATGGATACAGCAACTAATGTGCTTACCAAAAATAGCAAGAGGAGTTTGATAAATATTATACCATGAAATATTGACTCCCCAAAAATGTATGAGCCTGTAGTCTGGCTCTCGCACAACATGAAACCCTGTGGCTCGACATGTAGCTAATGTAGCCAGTGCCCTCGCATGCCATTCTCCAATCAAGCTCAAAGTATTTGAAAGAAAACAAATACTATTTGAACTTAGGTGTGGTGGCCAGTGCCCTCAGATGCCATTCTGCTGTGCCACTTTGCCCATAATTACAATGTTCCTGTTTATGGGGAAATCAAGTAAAATCTAACTATATTGAAAAATGAATGAAAGTCCTAATGAGCCAGTCAGCCAAGCCATCCTACAACTGTAAAATCCTGCAATGCATCACGAGGAGTGGAACTAACAGTTTATTTTGTCCTCTCTGCTAACTTTAATCATCATCATGGCTCCCTCCCTAAGTCCCATGAGTGTCATTACTTACTGTAGATAATGGGTGAAAGCTCTGACTGGCTGTAAACTAGGTTGATATTGTGGTCATTGCCAGCCGGGTAAACATGGGAACTGGAAATAGAAAGTGGGCCTCTAATTTCATGTGCACAATATCATCATCATCATGATACAGCTTTCTTCCAGTTTCCAGGATATTTCAAGAGCAGTAAGAGACCCTCAGCTGTGCTGAAATTGAGCTGTAGAAATGATACTGTACATGTTTATTGATATACAGTACCAGTCAAAAGTTTTGACACACCTACTCATTACAGGGTTTTTCTTTATTTTTTACTATTTTCTACATTGTAGAATAATAGTGAAGACAAACTATGAAATAACACATATGGAATCATGTAGTAACGAAAAAAGTGTTAAACAAATCAAAATATATTTTATATTTGAGATTCTTCAAAGTAGACACTCTTTGCCTTGATGACAGCTTTGTACACTCTTGGCATTCTCTCAACCAGCTTCATGTGGTAGTCACCTGGAATGCATTTCAATTAAGAGGTGTGCCTTGTTAAAAGTTCCTTTGTGGAATTTCTTTCCTTAATGCGTTTGAGCCAATCAGTTGTGCTGTGACAAGCTAGGGGAAGTATACAGAAGATAGCCCAATTTGGTAAAATACCAATTCCATATTATGGCAAGATCCGCTCAAATAAGCACAGAGAAATGACAGTCCATCATTACTTTAAGACATGAATGTCAGTCAATCCGGAAATTGTCAAGAACTTTAAACGTTTCAAGTGTAGTTGCAAAAAACATCAAGCGCTATGATGAAACTGGCTCTCATGAGTACCACCACAGGAATGGAAGACCCAGCATTACCTCTGCTGCAAGTTACCAGCCTCAGAAATTGCAGCCCAAATAAACGCTTCACAGAGTTCAAGTAACAGACACAATTCAACTGTTCAGAGGAGACTTTGTGAATCAGGCCTTCATTGTTTAATTGCTGCAAGAAAACAACGACTAATTGACACCAATAAGAAGAAGAGACTTTCAGGAGGACAAGAAACACGAGCAATGAACACTAGACCAGTGGAAATCTGTCCTTTGGTCTGATGAGTCCAAGGGCTATTTGACCAAGAAGGAGATGGAGTGCAGCATCAGATGACCTCCACAATCACCCAACCTCAACCCAATTGATATGGTTTGGGATGAGTTGGACCGAAGAGTGAAGGAAAAGCAGTCAACAAGTGTTCAGCATATGTGGAAACTGCTTCAAGACTGTTGGAAAAGCATTCCAGGTGATGCTGGTTGAGAGAATGCCAAGAGTTTGCAATGCTGTCATTAAGGAAAAGGGTAGCTACTTTGAAGAATCTCAAATATATGAAATATATTTATATTTCTTTAACACTTTTTTGGTTACTACATGATTCCATATGTGTTATTTAATAGTTTAGGTGTCTTCACTATTATTCTACAATGTAGAAAATAGTAAAAATAAAGAAAAACCCTTGAATGAGTAGCTGTGTCCAAACTTTTGACTGGGACTGTAGATATTTGCCTTTGTTTTTTCATAGTTCTCCTGAGTGTGATATCTCTGTTTTTTCATAATCGTCATAGGGAATCCGAGGCCTTCCCGGGCAGATGGGGCCTGCTGGACCTCGGGTAATAAACAGATCAAACTTAGACAATATAATCCAGTAGTTGGCCATGGCGCAATCAATGACTTGGTTGGCTCACCCTCTGTGTCATTATGACATTCTCTTTGCCTCCTAAGACAGCAAATGACTAATGAAATATTCGGTGAAAGAGTAAATGTAAAACCCTGTGTGTTGAAAACAATATAAAATGCCTTTTTAATACATTTGATTTGACCTTGTTTTTACAAGGGGGAGAGAGGCCCACCCGGACAAGAGGGGCTGGTTGGACCAAAAGGACCTGAGGTAGGTGAGGGATCGGACCTGAAAGTACAGTATGCTTGATGTTCATTACATATTTTCTTCTCTTTTCTTTTCACTCTATTGAAAATTAAATAATTATTTTGCTGCTCCATAACGCTCCTCTGCAAAATTCAGAGTGAGATCCTCCACAAAATAGGAATGTACGTGTAAGTAGGAACTGTACAGCACATTTAAGTGTCATTGCTGAACCTCAACTTTGCTGCCCTCAATTGGAATGTCAAGATATTGCAACTCTATGCTTGAATTAAACTGAGGTTCTTCTATCCGACTTGTGGCTTACATGACCACTTTAGAAGAACTGAAAAGCCAATGAGGACATCGTATTGTATTGTCATGTGATTTCAAATCATTCTCACATTTTCACCATTTTCTTCACCAATTATTTTCTGTGTATCTTTCAATTTGTTTTTGTCCCTATACCATTTGGTGTGATAAAAGTAACTATTTGCCTCGCCTTTGGTCTATAATAAAGTCTAGTCCTCAGAATTTAACATGATTTAAAATCACATTATTTTCATGAGGTTCATTTCATTATGCCTTACAGATGATTAAGCCATTGTTTTAAAAACTGAATTTTCACTCATGTACAGGGTCTTCAGGGTCCGATTGGTCCACCTGGAACTTACGGACTTGAAGGTTCAAAGGTAACTAGTGAATTCTTGCCGCTACTGCATTTCCCCTATCCTTAGTGAGTGTGTGTGGTGTGTGTCTGAGCTGCATATACTTTGTCTGTGTATGTATTCTGTTATGTACATGTGCTTTTCGTGATGTAGTTTGTGTGTGTTCTGGGAGTGTTAATGTGTGTGTTAACACATCTCTACATGTGTAGGGGGCCCAAGGTGCACGTGGATCCGAAGGACATCCTGGGACACCTGGACTGAATGTAGGTATTTTTCAGCTGTTTGGGGATAGGTGAAAGATGCTATACAGTTGAAGTCGGAAGTTTAAATACGCCTTAGCCAAATACATTTAAAGTCAGTAAAATTCCCTGTCTTAGGTCAGTTAGGACCACCACTTTATTTTAAGTAGAGAGAATAATAGTAGAGAGTGATTTATTTCATCACATTCCCAGTGGGTCAGAAGTTTACATACACTCAATTAGTATTTGGCAGCATTGCCTTTAAATTGTTTAACTTGGGTCAAACGTTTTGGGTAGCCTTCCACAAGCTTCCCACAATAAGTTGGGTGAATTTTGGCCCATTCCTCCGAACAGAGCTGGTGTAACTGAATCAGTTTTATAGGCCTCCTTGCTCGCACATGCTTTTTCAGTTCTGCCCACAAATTTTCTATGGGATTGAGGTCAGGGCTTTGTGATGGCCACTCCAATACCTTGACTTTGTTGTCCTTAGGCCATTTTGCCACAACTTTGGAAGTATGCTTGGGGTCATTGTCCATTTGGAAGACCCATTTGCAACCAAGATTTAACTTCCTGACTGATGTCTTGAGATGTTGCTTCAATATATCCGCATAATTTCCCTTCCTCCTGATGCCATCTATTTTATGAAGCACCAGTCCCTCCTGCAGCAAAGCACCCCCACAACATGATGCTGCCACCCCTGTGCTTCACGGTTGGCATGGTGTTCTTCGGCTTGCAAACCTCCCCCTTTGTCCTCCAAACATAACGATGGTCCTTATGGCCAAACAGTTCTATTTTTGTTTCATCAGACCAGAGGATATTTCTCCAAAAAGTACGATCTTTGTCTCCATGTGCAGTTGCAAACTGTAGTCTGGCTTTTTTTATAGCGGCCTTTCAGGTTATGTCGACTCGTTTTACTGTGGATATAAATACTTTTGTACCTGTTTCTGTACAGATGAACGTGGTACCTTCAGGCATTTGGAAATTGCTCCTAAGGATGAACCAGACTTGTGGAGGTCTAGAATTTTTTTTCTGAGGTCTTGGTGGATTTCTTTTGATTTTCCCTTGATGTCAAGCAAAGAGGCACTGGGTTTGAAAGTAGGCCTTGAAATACATCCACTGATACATCTCCAATTGACTCAAATTATGTTAATGAGCCTTTGAGAAGCTTCTAAAGCCATGACATCATTTTCTGGAATTTTCCAAGCTGTTTAAAGGCACAGTCAACTTAGTGTATGTAAACTTCTGACCAACTGGAATTGTAATATAGTGAAATAATCTGTCTGTAAACAATTGTTGGAAAAATTACTTGTGTCATGCAGAAAGTAGATGTCCTATCTGACTTGCCAAAACTATAGATTGTTAACAATACATTTTTTGAGTGGTTAAAAACAAGTTTTAATGACTCCAACCTAAGTATATGTGAACTTCTGACTTCAACTCTATATACAGTATTTCAGTACTGGTGGCTGCAAATTGGGTTTTTCCATACAGGATTCACCTCGGGCAGAAGCCTTCGAATTGGGACATATCTCTCAGCATCATTATAACTCACAATACATATCGTTATGTTTTACTGCTGTAAACCTATGGGTCATGTGCTTTTGGCCTTGTGCCATTCAGTACTAACAAGTAGAAGTCCCCGAAGAATAACATACAAATTGCACTACTGTACATGGAAAGGAAATAAGTAATGTTCTGTGTGTGTGGCTCATTTTGCTCTCTGTCACAAAGATGGAATCTAACTACTTGACTGTACAGTGCCTTGAAAAAGTATTCATCCCCCTTGCCGTTTTTCCTATTTTGTTTCATTACAACCTGTAATATAAATAGACATTTATTTGGATTTCATGTAATGGACATACACAAAATAGTCCAAATTGGTGAAGTGAAATGAAAAAATGTACTTGTTTCAAAATATTCAAAACATTTTTAAACAGAAAAGTGGTGTGTGCATATGTATTCACCCCCTTTGCTATGAAGTCCCTAATTAAGATCTGGTGCAACCAGTTACCTTCAGAAGTCACATAATTAGTTAAATAAAGTCAACCTGTGTGCATGATCTCAGTATATATACACCTGTTCTGAAAGAGCCCTGAGTCTGCAACACCACTAAGCAAGGGGCACCACCAAGCAAGCGACACCATGAAGACCAAGGAGCTCTCCAAACAGGTCAGGGGCAAAGTTGTGGAGAAGTACAGATCAGGGGTCGGTTCTAAAAAAATGTCAGAAACTTTAAACATCCCACGGAGCACCATTAAATCCATTGTTAAAAAATGTAAAGAATATGGCACCACAACAAACCTGCCAAGAGAGGGCCGCCCACCAAAACTCACGGACCAGGCAATAAGGACATTAATCAGAGAGGCAACAAAGAGACCAAAGATGGAGCTGCAAATCTCCACAGTGCAGATGGGAGTATCTGTCCATAGGACCACTTTAAACCCTACAATCCACAGAGCTGGGCTTTAAGGAAGAGTGGCCAGAACAAAAGCCATTGCTTAAAGAAAACAAAAGGCATGTGGGAGACTCCCCAAACATATGGAAACATATGGAAGAAGGTACTCTGGTCAGATGAGACTATAATTGAGCTTTTTGGCCATCAAGGAAAACGTTATGTCTGGCGCAAACCCAACACCTCCCATCACCCCGAGAACACCATCCCCACAGTGAAGCCTAGGGATGGCAGCATCATGCTGTGGTGATGTTTTTCATCTGCAGGGACTGGAAAACTGGTCAGAATTTAAGGAATGATGGATGGCGCTAAATACAGGGAAATTCTGGAGAGAAACCCACTTCAGTCTTTCAGAGATTTGAGACTGGAACGGAGGTTCTCCTTCCAGTGGGACAATGACCCTAAGCAACACTTAACTGGTTTAAGGGGAAACATTTAAATGTCTTGGAATGGTCTAGTCAAAGCCCAGACCTCAATCCAATTGAGAATTTATGACTTAAACATTGCTGTACACCAGCGGAACCCATCCAACTTGAAGAAGTTGGAGCAGTTTTGCCTTGAAGAAAGGGCAAAAGTCCCAGTGGCTAGATGTGCCAAGCTTATAGAGACATACCCCAAGAGACTTGCAGCTGTAATTGCTGCATAAGGTGGCTCTACAAAGTATTGACTTTGGAGGGGTAATAGTTATGCACGCTCAAGTTCTGTTTTTTGTCTTATTTCTTGTTTGGTTCACAATAAAAACTATTTTGCATCTTCAAAGTAGTAGGCATATTGTGTACATCAAATAATGATACTAATCCCCCCAACTCCAGGTTGTAAGGCAACAAAATAGGAAAAATGCCAAGGGATAATACTTTCAGAAGCCACTGTACATGTATGATTGTTATACAGTAGTGGAACTGTTATGTTTTGTTGGAGCCATTATGAAGAATGGGTTTCCTGTTGATTCTCCAGGGACTGGAGGGGGAGCAGGGGGTTCAAGGGTTACCTGGTGACCGAGGACTGCCAGGGTTCAAAGGTCACAAGGTAATGAATTACAAAATGATAAACACTTTCACATATGCTTGATTCAGTAAGTACTTATGTATAAACTACATTACAAAAGTAACTTAACTAGAGTAGAGTATGGCTTTTTGGTTTATTAACTGTTATCAATTGGCGCAGCGGTCTAAATCAAATCAAATTGTATTTGTCACATGTGCACATGTTACAGTGAAATGCTTACTTACAAGCCCTGCATCTCAGTGCTAGAGGCGTCACTACAGACACCCTGGTTCAAATCCAGGCTGTATCACAACCGGCCATGATTGGGAGTCCCATAGGGCAGCGCAGAGTTGGCCCAGCCTCGTCCGGGTTTGGCCGGTGTAGGCCATCATTGTGAAATAAGATTTTGTTCTTAACTGACTTGCCTAGTTAAATAAAGGTTAAATTTGTAAACAAATACATATAATAAAAAATAATAATATGACTGACTCGAGATAACATATCTGTCATGGTTTTCAGGGGGAAACTGGTGAACCTGGTCTCAAAGGAAGCCAGGTATAATACAATACAAGAAATCTGAAATGTATGTTATATTATGAGCAACAGCATTGAATGGTGTTTTTCATCACCACCCTTACCCTCCTATATCTCCAGGGTGAGAGAGGTAACAATGGAGTTCCTGGGAACACTGGGGCAAATGTATGTAACATTTAACCTTTCACCTCTTAACTCTGTTTTTGGAGGCATGCATCAATGATACTGTAACTAAAGGATATTCATACTGCCTTTTAGACCATCCATTTATTTCAGTGTTTTCATCCTCATGTTGTGAATGATTGCCACTGCAGGGAGAAACTGGACTCAAAGGAAGCAAAGGAGAGGTGAGTTTAACTAGTTTGATCGGATTCATTTCATCTTAGAGAGTTCATGTTCTACTTTATCCTTTCATTTGACATAGGTCGAAGTTCAATTTACAAATGTAACTTCTCAGTTGTACAATGAGCAATTGAAAAGTGCACCTATGGTACAGAAGGTGTATTTAAAAGACGATTTGTCCTATCATGCTAACAAATAGAAACACATTCTGATGAAGGGAAGGGAAATGTATCTGGTAGTCAGTTCTGCATTCTCTACTCTCTCATGAGAACCTCATGATCTATGAAAACAAACAGACATACACTGCCGTTCAAAAATTTGGGGTCACTTAGAAATGTCCTTGTGGCCTCCCGGGTGGGGCAGTGGTTATGGGCGCTGTACTGCTGGACGCCAGCTGTGCTACCAGAGACTCTGGGTTCGCGCCCAGGCTCTGTCGTAACCGGCCGCGACCGGGATGTCCATGGGGCGACGCACAATTGGCCTAGCGTCGTCCGGGTTAGGGAGCGTTTGGCCGGTAGGGATATCCTTGTCTCATCGCGCACCAGCGACTCCTGTGGCGGGCCGGGCGCAGTGCACGCTAACCAAGATTGCCAGGTGCACGGTGTTCCCTCCGACACATTGGTGCGGCTGGCTTCCGGGTTGGATGTGCGCTGTGTTAAGAAGCAGTGTGACTTCTTTGGGTTGTGTATCAGAGGACGCATGACTTTCAACCTTTGTCTCTCCCGAGCCCGTACGGGAGTGTAGCGATGAGACAAGATAGTAGCTACTAACAATTGGATACCACGAAAAAGGGGTAAAATTTAAATAAATAAATAAAAAGAAATGTCCTTGTTTTTGAAAGAAAAGCACCTTTTTTTTGTCCATTTAAAATAACATCAAATTGATCTGAAATACAGTGTCGACATTGTTAATGTTGTAAATTACTATTGTAGATGGAAAAGGCTGATTTTATTTATTTTTTTAATTGTTTTTTTAATGGAATATCTACAAAGGCGTACAGAGGCCCATTATCAACAACCATCACTCCTGTGTTCCAATGGCACGTAGTGTTAGCTAATCCAAGTTTATCATTTTAAAAGGCTAATTGATTATTAGAAAACCCGTTTACAATTATGTTAGCATAGCTGAAAACTGTTGTTCGGATTAAAGAAGTAATAAAACTGCCCTTCATTAGACTGGAGCATCAGCATTTGTGGGTTCGATTACATGCTCAAAATGGTCAGAAACAAAGACCTTTCTTCTGAAACTCGCCAGTCTATTCTTGTTCTGAGAAATTAACGCTATACCATGCAAGAAATTGCCAAGAAACTGAAGATCTGATACAACGCTGTGAACTACTCCCTTCACAGAACAGCGCAAACTGCCTCTAACCAGAATAGAAAGAGTGGGAGGCCCCGGTGCACAACTGAGCAAGAGGACAAGTACATTAGAGTATCTAGTTTGAGAAACAGACACCTCACAGGTCCTCAACTGGCAGCTTCATTAAATAATACCCGCAAAACACCAGTCTCAACATCAACAGTGAAGAGGTGACTCTGGGATTCTGGGCAGAGTTGCAAAGACAAAGCCATATCTCAGACTGGCCAATAAAAATAAAATATTAAGATGGGCAAAAGAACACAGACACTGAACAGAGGAAGATTGGAAAAAGAAAGTGTTATGGACAGACGAATCGAAGTTTGAGGTGTTCGGATCACAAAGAAGAACATTTGTGAGACACAGAAAAAATAAAAAGATGCTGGAGGAGTGTTTGACACCATCTGCCAAGCATGGTGGAGGCAATGTGGTGGTCTGGGGGTGCTTTGGTGGTAGTAAAGTGGGAGATTTGTACAGAGTAAAAGGGATCTCGAAGATGGAGGGCTAATACTCCATTTTGCAACGCCATGCCATACCCCATGGACAGCGCTTAATTGGAGCCAATTTCCTCCCACAACAGGACAATGACCCAAAGCACAGTGACAAACTATGCAAGAACTATTTAGGGAAGAAGCAGTAAACTTGTATTCATTCTGTCTATAATGGAGTGGCCAGCACAGTCTCTGGATCTCAACCCTATTGAGCAGTTATGGGAGCAGCTTGACCGTATGGTACGTAAATGCCCATCAAGCCAATCCAACTTGTGTGGGGTGAAATCTCTTCAGATTACCTCAACAAATTGACAACTAGAATGCCAAAGGTCTGCAAGGCTGTAATTTCTGCAAATAGAGGAATGTTTTGGGACACAATTATTATTTAAATAAAAAATCATTATTTATAACCTTGTCATCATCTTGACTATATTTCCTATTCCCTTTGCAACTAATTTCATGTATGTTTTAATTGAAAACAAGGACATTTCTAAGTGACCCCAAACTTTTGAATGGTAGTGTATGTGGTTTGGAAATTCTCCCTTCGTCTTCACATTGAACATATTCAATTAAACAGAATGACACCATCCTATGCAGACATTGCTTTCAAAAGTCAAGTGAATTCAATTGCAAACATACAACAATACACCAACTGAATTAGCTGTGATGTTGTCCCCCACTAGAAAGGCCTATCAGGAGATACTGGAGCCAGAGGGGCGGAGGGGAGGAAGGGGGACGTGGGTCTGATGGGAGCTGCTGGACCTCGCGGCTCTCCTGGACAAGATGGGTTACCAGGGCGACCAGGAGAGCTGGGATACCCAGGCAAACCTGTAAGTTGACCACATCTGTTCCTCTAGACTCGAGTCAAAGCCATTTGCCCAAAAATGTCAATAGAGTCATTACCAGCTCATTAACTACCAGCATACTGATGTGAATGTATTGTCTTTCAGGGGAAGCCACCAACTGATGACCACTTGATGACGCTTTGCGCTAATGTTCTTCGGAGTATGTTTCCTGCTATTTTATTTGAGGCATGAGCATGACCATTATCTGTTGTATGGATTCTTGAAGATTTTCAGCTGTTAAAAATGATAAACTTCTAAATGCTTGCTAGGAATTTAGGCAATCGTCCATTGTTTTGTTTTTTCACCAAGTGCACATATCTATGCCGTTCCAAAATAGTGACTATGTTGGTAACTGTAGGTATATGCATACAGTAGTATCCTGTTGAACTATGTGTACAGCAGCACGCCTCGATCTAGCGCACCAATGCAGATTTCATTTCTGCAATTTGGTGACAAAAGCGCATCCTCTGCAATGTGCATGGTTTCCTAATCACTGTGTCTGGGCATGTGTCAGAACAAGTTGCTATTTTTGACACGTAACACTCTTGGAGAGATTACACAATAACAGACCGACAGTAGTCCTGAAAATTAGGATCTGGCTCCAAACTAAAGAAATGTCATTGGCTTACTGGTCATTGCAACAATGTACTTTGTGTCAATACAGAAACAAGACTAGTTAGTATTGTGTGCTGCATACACAACAAATGCTAATTTTCCCTATCCAGATCAGCTGCCGCAGCTCCTGGCGATGATGGCACCAAAAAGTCAATGTGGGCAGTGTGAGACAGTGAAGGGGCCACCTGGTGAGCCAGGCCCGGCCGGACCCAAGGGCCACAGTGGAACGCCAGGGTACCCTGGCACGCTCGGTTTACAGGGTTACCCAGGACAGCCAGGCCGGATGGGGCCTCATGGGCACAAAGGTAACACAGTAGGTTATAGGGATTGACGGTCAAAGAATTTGACTTCAGTCTATGTAGTGCTGTTGATGTAAATTGCAATTCCATGGTTTTGGGATTAAGTAACCTTGCTAGCTGTTTTTGCTATGCTCTTATGTGCAGGTGATATTGGACCAATGGGGTTAAAGGGGTCCAAAGGAGATGGAGACACAGGGTTGACAGGTCCTCCCGGCCCAGCAGGTAAGAATCCCCCACTTCTTGTAGGAATGTTGAGTGATGCTATTCATGTTTTCACAAACAAATTTATACCAGTCATCTACAATTGAATACTGACCAACATACTGTCTGACCAATTGAATACTGACCAACATACTGTCTGACCAATTGAATACTGACCAACATACTGTCTGACCAATTGATCAACATGTGTAGGAGTCTGTAGATTGTCCCTGTGGCTGTCAGGGATATGTGATAAACAATTATACTCTTTGTGTCTTTATCTTCCACCTCTGCAGGTCTCCAGGGGCCCAGAGGCAGTGACGGACACGGTGTCTCAGGGCCTCCAGGTGAACCAGGGAAGTCAGGAATCCCCGGCATCCCAGGGAAGCGTGGCCCTCCTGGGGCCAATGGCGTATGTGACCCCACCTCCTGCTACCAGGCTATTCTCAGAGAGGAACGCTACAGCAAAGGACCCAACTTCTAGGCCTCACAAGGAAAGCAGGACATTTTAATTTGACATTTTGAGACTAACTAAGTCAAGGACTGCTCACTGAAAAATCAAGGGCTGCTGGAGTGAGTGAGTTAACCCTTTGTTTCATGTGGGATGATCCACTCAAACTTGAGATAAAGAAACAGAGGATATAGGGCAACAAAGTGACGTAAATTGGTATCCAGCCAAACAGGGTTGTTTGACACTGTCTTCAGGCCAGGGGTAATTCAGTGAACAGGCAGAAGTGATGAGGACAAGTGGGGATTAGGGATATTATTACCCCATCACTGGCTCATAATATCCGAGTGACAATGTTGTTTTTACTGTCTATCAGTGTCGAGGAGGTATAGAAACTTACAATGAGAATTGCACTGCCTTAGTTAAACTACCTCTTTGTTGGATCCAAAGCATTAAACATGATCTGGAGTGACAGGTAGCAATTGTGAAAAAGTTTTCTCCCAAATGATTTACTGTATGTTCAAGAGCAACACTTGGAACATACGACTCTGCATCAGAAGTCTTTCACTTTAAAACTACTAGCTCTTCACTACAAAGTACTATATTTTTTATATGTAGAAATTACTTTTATAAGTAATTTATTTTCCTTTTCAATCAAGCTTGTCAGTCATTAATTTGCTTCACTTCTACGGGTATAAACATATTTATTGTCCTAGTCATCATAGATATGCTTATTGTTACACAACTTCTGCATTTTCCTCTCAGTGTTCAGTGAACCTCCTGCTGGATGGAAACGAGCATGTTTACTGTCAGTATGCGTTGTCTGTCTGTAGTGAACAGTTTTTCCTGATTTAACTTCCATCTATCTTATTATTATTATTCCCCACAATATGTTTTAATATATCAAATGGGCTATTTTGATACAGTTTGTAGTATACTTTTCAAATATTGTTGGCCTGTTTCAATTGACTTTCTTATTTTGATTTCCACATTTTCTAAACAAATGTATACATTTCTCCATGTATTTTCTTATCAGAGAAAACACTGTTGACTGTGAAGTCTTTTTTGAATAAACTTCTGTTGTAGTCTTGTAGTTGAATCCTCTGTTACAATCGATTTATTACTCATTTGAATATGGTTCCTCTATTGAACAGTGTCAAGACAGCCACTTGTTTGGGAGGTTCTTAGGCTGGAGTAGATCACATATCTCTAGCAGTACCAAGACCTCTCGCACACAAAGCTTCAACCTACTATACTAGCATTGACACTTTAACAGGAAAACAACACTTCCTTTCTGACAATCACAACACCAGGACCTAGAAAAGTCACACTGGTAAGTTGTTAAAGTATCGCTTTAAGTATACAGTCCACTTGCAGATTGTAGGGTATTTACTGAGAAATTAAGTAGTTAAAATTAGTAGTTTCTCTGTATTTACTTAATTTTATTAAAGAAATGAATGCATATTTACCAGCTAAATATTGTGTAACTACCTGTTTATCTTGCAATCTGCAAATACTAATAATAGCAGACCAGAAAATAAAACATATTTACAACCTTTAAACAGGTTAAGAGACTGACAACCATGGCGGAGTACAAAGACTTCTTGGATTTGTTCAGCGATGAAAATGACATGGATTATAACTACACAGACCCCATCTTTGTTGTGGATAAACTGGTGAATCTTTGTGCCACAGCTGATGTGAACAGATTTGGAGCCAAGTTCACACCAATATTGTACACCATCAATTTCCTGCTAAGCATCATTGGGAATGGGCTGGTTCTGTGCATTATGTACAAATACGAGAAGCTCACTTCCATCACCAACATCTTCCTCCTCAACCTGGTCATCTCTGACCTGCTGTTCGCCTCCAGTTTGCCCTTCTGGGCCTTGTACCACCTCTATGGGTGGATCTTTGACTCGATCATGTGCAAGCTAGTGGGTAGCTTGTACTTCATAGGATTCTACAGCTCCATCCTCTTCCTCACTCTCATGACCTTTGACCGGTACCTGGCTGTGGTCCATGCCATCAACGCCCCCAAATGGAGGAGGAAGATCTACGCCTGTGTCTCCTCGGCAGTCGTGTGGTGTATCAGCCTGCTGGCCAGTGTCAAGGAGTTGGTTCTATACAATGTCCGGGAGGATCCTCGTGACGGATACCTTTGTGAGGAGACGGGCTTCTCCAATGCGATCATGATAAAATGGCAGCTGGTTGGTTACTATCAGCAGTTTGTGATCTTCTTCCTGTTTCCCTTGGCTATGGTCATGTACTGCTATGTTAGAATCACGGTCCGAATCATGTCAACCCAGATGAGAGGGAAGCGCAGGGCAGTCAAGCTGATTTCCGTGATTATATTCACGTTTTTTGTGTGCTGGACCCCATACAATGTTGTAATTCTGTTGAGGGCCCTCCAGATCTCCACCAGTGATGATTCTGAGCCGTGTTCTGAAGTGCTTAACCATGCTGTGTATGTCACTAGGAATATAGCATACCTCTACTGTTGTGTGAGCCCTGTCTTTTACACGTTTGTTGGGAAAAAGTTTCAGAGTCACTTCTGGCAACTACTCGCAAAGCGCATCCCATGTCTGAAGAGACATATCATGACTAGCCAAAGTGGCAACAGTAGAATAACTTCTCAGAAAAGTCCACATACAATGTATGAATATGAGAAAGGAACCGGTCTTCAAGCCAGAGCACAGGTTCCGGTACCCATTTAGGGTGCCGGTACTGTTTAAATTTAGGTGCAGGATCTCCACAATACTTTTGAGCTAATATTCTTTTTTTTTTACCCCCTTTTTCAATTACGATCTTGTCTCATTGCTGCAGCTGCCCAACGGGCTCGGTAGAGTCATACCTCCTCCGAAACATGACCCGCCAAACCGCGCTCCTTAACCCGGCTGTACCAATATGTTCGGAGGAAACACAGCTCATCTGAAGATCCCAGCCAAACTCTCCCCTCACCCAGATGGCCAATTGTGCGCCGCACTATGTGACTCCCTGTCACGACACAGCCTGGGGTCAAACCCAGGTCTGTAGTGACACCTCAAGCACTGCGATGCAATGCCTTATATGGCTGCATCACTCAGGAGGCCCCTTGAGTTAATATTCTACAAGAGGAACAGGAGCTCAAGCAGTAGAACATTTTGTGCTGGTACTTACAGTAGCTCTCGTGAGCTCCTGCCAGGTCAAAAACATGCCATTTAGCAGACACTTTTATCCAAAGTGACTTATGCATGCATACATTCCACATATGGGTGGTCCTAGGAGTTGAACCCACAATCCTGGCATTGGAAGTGTCAGGCTCTACCAGGTTGAGCTACAGAGGACAAACTGTTGATATGATTTTTAAATGATGTACAAGATGTCTGATAAGGTACATGTTTTCCATGATGTTTAGCTCTGTTTGCTTTGAGGAGGGTTTTATGTTAATGTTCTCATGGAATTTCAGCGCAACACAATGTGTATATGCAATTACAATTATGTGTACTTTTGCTTCTGACTTGATGTACTCAACATTTGTTGCTGAATTGTAAGTTACAATACAAATGACATTTTAAATCAAGAAAAGTGTACATTTGATTTGCTTCAGGAACTTACTATCTTTGAATCTTTGCATTACATTTCTAATAAAATAAAAAATATATTTGTGCCTTGTGGCTCTGAATGTTGAGCAACTGAATATCGGTCTACCTGTTGAGAGAGATGCATATTATATGCTCGATAATACTCTTAGTACTGTAGGCCCATATTCTAGTTGCCATAACTATGGTGAAAGAAAACCAACAATTGATTCAATATAGCTATTTTCAGAGCAGCCTGTTCTTGGTATTACTCAGACTTCCCCTACTCACACTTCTCTTCTCAGAAACTGGTTGGAGAGCACCCTGTTACTCATCCTATTATTTATATTTCACTTTGCTTAACATTTAGGGACGGTTTGCCCGGACAGAGATTAAGCCTACACTGTTATAAAAAAAAGGATTCAAAACGGTTCTCCCCATAGGATAACTATTTTTGGTTCTCGGTAAACCGTTTTGGGTTCCATATAGAACTCTCTGTGGAAAAAGTTGTACATGGAACCCAAAAGGGTTCTTCAAATGGATCTCCTATGGGGACAGACTGGGAATTGCAAAACCCTGAAAGACTTTTATCTCCCTCACCAACTTCAAACATCAGCTGCAGTAATCCGAGCAGCTAAAGTGCCTGGATCGCTGCAGCTGTACATAGTCTATAGGGAGCTCACCCTTTTCACCTACCTCATTCCCATACTGTTTTTATACTGTTTTTTTTATTTATTTACTTTTCTGCTCAACCGTTTTGCACACCAATATATCTACCTGTACATGCCCATCTGATCATTTATCACTCCAGTGTTAATCTGCCAGACAAAATTGTATTATTCGCCTACCTCAATCAGAAGCCTTTTGCACACATTGTATATAGAGATTAATTTTTTTCTACTGTGTTATTGACTTGCTAATTGTTTACTCCATGTGTAACTCTGTGTTGTCTGTTCACACTGCTATGCTTTATCTTGGCCAGAGTCGCAGTTGCAAATGAGAACTTGTTCTCAACTAGCCTACCTGGTTAAATAAACCTGAAATAAAATAAAATAAAAATAAAAAACAGCCAAAGAACCCTTTAGGTTACAGATAGAAAAAAATTCTTAGTTGTTTAAAAAGCATGTTCAATGAAGGTTCTCCATTGAACATGATTTTAGTCTAGGACTAAGGCTTGATCTGTGTCTGGAAACCAGGCCTAACAATATTACAAAATAATTCTTCAGTGGTAATTGTTTACCAGTGATTTACCAGTGATTAGAGGTAGCCCAGTGGTTAGAGTGTTTCATTAGTAATCGAAAGGTTGCAAGGTCAAATCCTTGAGCTGACAAGATAAAAATATGTTGTCCTGAACCAGAGAATTTGTTCTTAACTGACTTGCCTAGTTAAATAAAGGTAAACATTTTTTTTAAATGCTTAACCTGACTTACAGTATGTGTGTTCAACTAAGACAGGTGAGAAAACACATTCCCTTATCTTTACAAACAGAGCCTCCTTTAAAAGCCAGCACTCAGATGGCAGAGGTAAACAGGCTTCTGTGAATGTCAGAAGCACAAGTTACTTTAGGTCTCAGGGAGGGTGATGCAACACTTAATGGGCACATGGTGGCACTATTCATCACAGTACAAAGGAAACATAAGCCTGGCAAGCAAGCCTTCTATAACACAGAGGAACTATAGCTTCATTCAAAAGTGACCCAAAGACTACTAAATAATTTAATTTATCAATGATTTCAGTCTCCAAGGTTTCACAATCTCTAGTAGCCCATAGTCTATAATTGATACTCAAGGTATGGAAGCCCATTCCCGCCAAGAATTTAAAAAAATTATACAACAAAATATTTCGAGATACTATAAAAATGTTGAGATACGCAAGTCAAAATCTCGAGAAACTATCTAAAAATATCTACACACTAAGTTGACATTTTTAGATAAGTAAACATTTTGAAATACTGAGATGCTAAGTTTTCCTGGGACCCAGAGTTTTTCCTGATCTGGTTGGCTAACCCAGTGGTTCTCAAACCACTCTTTGGGGACTCCCAGCCGTTTCATGTATTTGAAATATTCCAAAACTAGCACACGAGATTCAACTTGTCAACTAACCCTTGATTAGGTGAATCAGCTGAAGTAGTTCAGGGCTAAAATGACATTTTGAAACATCTGGGGGTCCCTGAGAAGAGTTTTGAGAACCACTGGGCTAACCTAACCAGGTCCAATCCGGACCCAAGTTCGAGGGTCTGACATAGTAATAAATCAGCTGTAAAACGGTTTTATATGGGTTATGATGGGACCAGAGTTTTTTTTTAAATCAGGTCATATGGTTTAAAATAAATAAATAAAACAACTGCAATTGGACAATAGAACTAAAAGGGCTGAGTTTGCTTTATGCAGGGTTGCATCAGGTAGGCCTTTGCATTTGTATTAAGAAGTGACTCACACAGTATGTCATGACTATTGTCTTGATTGATTAATTACAATCAATAATTATGGATTGATAAGGTAGCCTAGCCACCCAAAGTTTGAATGTAAAACCAATTTGATCACATTCACATTTTTTCTTAATACAAATAAATAGGCCTATTTTAGGCTATAAATACACAGTTTAGGCTATAAATACATGACATTACCTCTTCATTTCCCCTGGCCAAAGAGGATCAGAGCGCTTAGTCTTCTCTAGGCTACCTGCAGCTGAAGTTGTTAGCAGTAGGCTACAGTTGATCAAATCAAATCAAATTCTATTGGCCACAAACACATGGTTAGCGAAAAGTGTAGCGAAATGCTTGTGCTTCTAGTTCCGACAGTGCAGTAATATCTAACAAGTAATCTAACAATTCCCCAACAACTACCTAATACAGACAAATCTAAAGGGATGGAATAAGAATATGTTAATATAAACATATGGATGAGCGATGGCCAAGCGTCATAGGCAAAATGCAATAGATGGTATAAGATACAGTATATAAATATGAGATGAGTAATGTAAGATATGTAAACTTTATTAAAGTGGCATTGTTTATTGTGACTAGTGAGTCTCTATGTAGGCAGCAGCCTCTCTGAGTTAGTGATTACTGTTAAGCAGTCTGATGACCTTGAGATAGAAGCTGTTTTTCAGTCTCTCAGTCCCAGCTTTGATGCATCTGTACTGACCTCGCCTTCTGGATGTTAGCTTGGTGAACAGGCAGGGGCTCGGGTGGTTGTTGTTCTTGATGATCTTTTTGGCCTTCCTGTGACATTGGGTGCTGTCGGTGTCCTGGAGGGCAGGTAGTTTGCCCCCGGTGATGCGTTGCACACCACCCTCTGGAGAGCCTTGTTGTTGAGGGAGGTGCAGTTGCCATACCAGGCAATGATACAGCCCAACAGGATGCTCTCAATTGTGCGTGTGTAAAAGTTTGTCAGGGTTTTAGGTGACAAGCCAAATTTCTTCAGCCTTCTGAGGTTGAGTAGGCGCTGTTGCATAAGAGCACCAGCTGTTCCGGACGACTGTGTGATCACGCTCTCCATAGCCGATGTGCTTAAGACCTTTAAACAGATCAACATTCACAGTGTCGCAGGGCCAGACTGATTACCAGGACGTGTACTCCGAGCATATGCTGACCAACTGGCAAGTGTCTTCACTGACATTTTCAACCTATCCCTGACTGAGTCTATAATAGCTACATATTTCAAGCAGACCACCATAGTCCCTGTCCCCAAGAACACTAAGGTAACCTGCCTAAATGACAACCGACCCGTAGCACTCACGTCTGTAGCAATGAACTGCTTTGAAAGGCTGGTCATGGCTCACATCAACACCATTATCCCAGAAACCCCAGACCCACTCCAATTTGCATACCGCACCAACAGATACACAGATGATGCAATCTCTATTGCACTCCACACTGCCCTTTCCCACATGGACAAAAGGAACACCTATGTGAGAATGCTATTCATTGACTACAGCTCAGCGTTCAACACCATAGTGCCCTCAAAGCTCATCACTAAGCTAAGGACCCTGGGACTAAACACCTCCCTCTGCAACTGGATCCTGGACTTCCTGAGGGGCCACACCCAGGTGGTAAGGGTAGGTAACAACACATCCGCCACGCTGATCCTCAACACTGAGGCCCCTCAGGGGTGCGTGCTCAGTCCACTCTTGTACTCCTGTTCACCCATGACTACACTGCCAGGCACGACTCCAACACCATCAACATGTTTGCCGATGACACGATGGTGGTAGGCCTGATCACCGACAACGATGAAACAGCCTATAGAGAGGAGGTCAGAGACCTGGTCGTGTGGTGCCAGGGAAACAACCTCTCCCTCAACGTCATCAGAACAAAGGAGATGATTGTGGACAACAGGAAAAGGAGGACAAAGGAGGCCCCCTTCTCATCAACGGGGCTGTAGTGGAGCAGGTTGAAAGCTTCAAGTACCTTGGTGTACACATCATCAACAAACTATCATGGTCCAAACACACTAAGACAGTCGTGAAGAGGGCACAACAAAGCCTATTCCCCCTCCAGAGACTGAAAAGACTTGGCATGGGTCCTCAGATCCTCAAAAGGTTCTACAGCTGCACCATCGAGAGCATCCTGACTGCCTGGTATGGCAACTGCTCAGCCTCTGACCGCAAGGCACTACAGAGGATGGGGCGTACGGCCCAATACATCATTGGGGCCACACTTCCTGCCATCCAGGACCTCTATATCAGGCGGTGTCAGAGGAAGGCCCTAAAAATTGTCAAAGATCCCAGCCACGCTAGTCATAGACTGTTCTCCCTGCTACCACATGGCAAATAGTACCAGAGTGCCAAGTCTAGGTCCAAAAAGGCTTCTTAACAGCTTCTACCCCCCAAGCCTTAAGACTCCTGAACAGCTAATCAAAGGGCTTACCAGACCCCTCTTTTATGCTGCTCCTACTCTGTTTATAATATATGCATTGTCACTTTAACTCTACCTACATGTACACTACCGGTCAAAATTTTTAGAACACCTACTCATTCAAGGGTTTTTCTTTATTTTTACTATTTTCTACATTGTAGAAGGGACCCTGGGACCCTGGGACTACATTGTAGAAATTAGTGAAGACATCAAAACTATGAAATAACACATATGGAATCGTGTAGTAACCAAAAAAGTGTTAATTAAACAAATCAAAATATATTTTATATTTGAGATTCCTAAAATAGCCACCCTTTGCCTTCATGACAGCTTTGCACACTCTTGGCATTCTCTCAACCAGCTTCACCTGGAATGCTTCTCCAACAGTCTTGAAGCAGTTCCCACATATGCTGAACACTTGGTGGCTGCTTTTCCTTCACTCTGCAGTTAGACTCATCCCAAACCATCTCAATTTGGTATGAGGACTGCAGATGTGGCCAGGGCAATATATTGCAATGTCCGTACTGTGAGACACCTAAGACAGCTCTACAGGGAGACAGCATGGACAGCTGATCGTCTTCGCAGTGGCAGACCACGTGTAACAACACCTGCACAGTATCGGTACATCCGAACATCACTCCTGCAGGACAGGTACAGGATGGCTAAAAAAACTGCCCGGGTTACACCAGGAACGCACAATCCCTCCATCAGTGCTCAGACTGTCCACAATAGGCTGAGAGAGGCTGGACTGAGGGCTTGTAGTCCTGTTGTAAGGCAGGTCCTCACCAGACATCACCAGCAACAACGTCGCCTATGGACACAATCCCAATGTTGGTGGACCAGACAGGACTGGCAAAAAGTGCTCTTCACTGGCGAGTTGCGGTTTTGTCTCACCAGGGGGGATGGTCGGATTTGCGTTTATCGTCGAAGGAATGAGTGTTACACCGAGGCCTGTACTCTGGAGTGGGATCGATTTGGAGGTGGAGGGTCCGCCATGGTCGCGGTGTGTCACAGCATCATCGGACTGAGCTTGTTGTCATTGCAGGCAATCTCAACACTGTGCGTTACAGGGAATACATCCTCCTCCCTCATGTGCTACCATTCTTGCAGGCTCATCCTGACATGACCCTTCAGCATGACAATGCCACCAGCCATACTGCTCGTCCTGTGTGTTATTTCCTGCAAGACAGGAATGTCAGTATTCTGCCATGACCAGCGAAGAGCTCGGATCTCAATCCCTTTGAGCACGTTTGGGACCTGTTGGATCAGAGGGTGAGGGCTAGGGCCATTCCCCCCAGAAATGTCCAGGAACTTGCAGGTGTCTTGGTGGAAGAGTGGGGTGACATCTCATAGCAAGAACTGGCAAATTCTCACAGTAAGAACTGGAAAATCTGGTACAGTCCATGAGGAGGAGATGCACTGAAGTACTTAATGCAGCTGGTGGCCACACCAGATACTGACTGTTACTTTTGATTTTGACCCCCCTTTGTTTAGGAACAAGTTATTCAATTTCTGTTAGTCACATGTCAGTGGAACTTGTTCAGTTTATGTCTCAGTTGTTGAATCTTGTTATGTTCATACAAATATTTACACATGTTAAGTTTGCTGAAAATAAACGCAGTTGACAGTGAGAGCACGTTAATATTTTTGCTGAGTTTATATACACTGAACAAATATATAAATGTAAAGTCTTGGTCCCATGTTTCATTAGCCGAAATAGAAAATCCCATACATTTTTCATAGCACGAAAAGTTTATTTCTCTCAAATTTTATTGAGGAGTATTTCTGTCTGTCATAAAGGTCTTTCGTGGGGAAAAACTCATTCTGATTGGCTGGTCCAAGGAGATGATTGTGGACTTCAGGAAACAGCAGAGGGAATACCCCCCTATCGTGGATGGAACAGTAGTGGAGAGGGTAGTAAGTTATAAGTTCCTCGGCGTACACATCACAGACAAACTGAATTGGTCCACCCACACAGACAGCATCGTGAAGAAGGCGCAGCAGCGCCTCTTCAACCTCAGGAGGCTGAAGAAATTCGGCTTGTCACCAAAAGCACTCACAAACTTCTACAGATATCACCGCCTGGTACGGCAACTGCTCCGCCCACAACCGTAAGGCTCTCCAGAGGGTAGTGAGGTCTGCACAACGCATCACCGGGGGCAAACTACCTGCCCTCCAGGACACCTACACCACCCAATGTCACAGGAAGGCCATAAAGATCATCAAGGACAACAACCACCCGAGCCACTGCCTGTTCACCCCGCTATCATCCAGAAGGCGAGGTCAGTACAGGTGCATCAAAGCTGGGACCGAGAGACTGAAAAACAGCTTCTATCTCAAGGCCATCAGACTGTTAAACAGCCACCACTAACCTTGAGTGGCTGCTGCCAACACACTGACTCAACTCCAGCCACTTTAATAATGGGAATTGATGGGAAATTATGTAAAATATATCACTAGCCACTTTAAAGAATGCTACCTAATATAATGTTTACATACCCTACATTATTCATCTCATATGTATATGTATATACTGTACTCTATATCATCTACTGCATCTTTATGTAATACATGTATCACTAGCCACTTTAACTATGCCACTTTGTTTACATACTCATCTCATATGTATATACTGCACTCAATACCATCTACTGTATCATCTTGCCTATGCCGCTCTGTACCATCACTCACTCATATATCTTTATGTACATATTCTTTATCCGCTTACACTTGTGTCTCTATAAGGTAGTAGTTTTGGAATTGTTAGCTAGATTACTTGTTGGTTATTACTGCATTGTCGGAACTAGAAGCACAAGCATTTCGCTACACTCGCATTAACATCTGCTAACCATGTGTATGTGACAAATATAATTTGATTTGATTTGGTCCTGGCTCCCCAGTGGGTGGGCCTGCATCCCTGTCCAGTTATGTGAAATCCATAGATTAGGGACTAATTCATGTATTTCAATTGATTGATGTCCTTATATGAACTGTAAAAGTGTTGCATGTTGCGTTTATATTTTTGTTCTGTATAAATACGTAATTGTGATATGCGTGCGAGTGCCTTGCAAAGCGTAGGCCTTTAATTTGTGCGTGATGCGTGCATGGGCGGGGGCAGCGAAACAGAGGCTAAATTGATGCAAAATGGTCCGCTATTGGTCGAAGCATTGTGGTACCCAAGAGAAAGACCACTGCACAGCAGCATCGCCGTACGAATGACCAGAAAATCGTCCGACAAAACCTGGAACATGGCCCAACGGAGGATATGCTATATCTTATTCTTAAAACACCCACACATGAGAAATGCCATGAGAATGAGAAGTTTCATCTAGTATGATTCAAAGGCAGGTGACACTGACCCAGGTACGTTTAGATACATTTATTTGTCCATCCTTGAATAAGATAGTTGTGGCTAAATTGATACGTGCTCGTGTCTGAATCGATCGCTAGTTAATTTTGATGCATGGGATCACGAGTTCTATGTGCTACAAAATAATACTGACTGAGGTTGACGCCTCGTATTTTCTCAAACGAGATTGTTTCCATGGGTGCTCTAAATCATGGCCAGCCACTAAAAATCACCCCTGTACTGTAGCTTACTACTATGGCTGACTATGAGAGGTCTCGCAGTGTTTGTTGATATTAGAAAGTGAATATTGATTTAGGCATTCCATTCGTAGGGCGTGTTTTGATCGAGTCTGTATAACCAAGTCAGAGTAGGTCAATCCTATAGGGATGCCCCACCATAATATGAGAGAGAGAGGGCGAGAGAGAGTCTCTTACTCTGTGTCTGTGTTTGAATCTAAAATACAACACCACATATAATGGAGTGGTTAGATAAGGAGGAAGGCAATATTTGTAATTTACTAAATTACTACTATAGTAGTACTGCTACCATAGTACTACTGCTACCATAGGCCGCCTACCACACACAGGCTGTTCCAGCCCGTTCAACACAGCACAGGGAGATAGAGACTGTTTTCATTATAAAAGGCAGTCAGTGCTCATGAGTAGCAGTAATAGCAGTAATCCTGATCAGTAGCAGAGAGATTGACCAGATTACTATTGATTCACCTGTAACTGCCAAAGACTCAAGCTACCATGTAGAACGGGGACCCGCAGTCTATTGATCCATGTTAAAATCACCACTGTGGAGGAGACTTGTTCACAGTGAAAGGTCTATGAATACCAGAAAGGTATATGGAAAATCAAGCTAATATTCCTGTTACAGTTTCAGTGTCTGTCATATTGTCGATCAAGGAAAGTAAAATGTAGTACATTTTATTTGGCATGTGTGGGTTGCCCCCATAGACAATCTTTTAGGAACTAGCAATGCTGCTAGGCGTTTATACAGCATTTTCTTTACTTGGTTTTACTCAGTGTAAGTCAAGTGGGATAGTTCAGTGTAAAGAAAATATAGTAAAACTGCCTGGGGCAACTTAGTTGGAGAGGGATTGTATTTCCCTGCCTGCCAAGTGTCTGCAGCCATTATACACTTACATTTGGAATGGATTTGAGGGCCTAATTGATCATCCCTGCTGCCTCTTATTGGCTGGTATATATTAGAGCTACTATACTGTCATGTATTTGAAGGAGAATTGATCTATTTGATACACCTTCCTGAGCACATTTAATCAAGATGAATCTATTGTCTTCCTCACATCTCTGGGCATGGAGTAGTAACAGTAGGTGCTCCTAAATGGATGAGAGATGGGAGAGCACTTTTACAAAATCCCCCAAAATGCACCTCCCTGCTCCAGCCCTGCTTGGTTCAGCCCTGTGGATTTAAATGAGCAGAAGGAAGTAGAATGCTGAGCCACTGCTCAATACATAGTTTAAAAATGCATTGAGTGAGTCATCTAACCAACCAGCTAGGCAGTCCCAGTGCTGAGCTGCATTAGGAGGACTAAACATTGCTCCTTTGACTGGAAGGATATTTTTTGATGTTGCTGCTAATCTAGTGCTGTGAATAAGACACTCAGTATCAGGACCTCAGTATCTGGATGCAACAGAATGCTATATAGACTGTTTTTAGACAGGCAGCCTATTTCTGATATTTTTTCCACTCATTTGTCTTTTGACCTATCACATCAGATCTTTTCACATCAGATATTTTTCTGAGTTGGTCTGATTGGTCAAAAGACCAATTATCGAAAAAAAAACCATCAGAATTGGGCTGCCTGTCTAAATGCAGCCATATGGTCCTAGCTGCGTTCCCATGGTTGCACACTGCACGCTGCGATCAGCTATGTGGTTTGTTTAGCCTCACGCTGCTGATTCGCTGTAGTATAATTTGTGATGGCGGGATGATAGTGCACCAGGTCCTATTCTTCGGATTCGTCTCAGTGAGTAAATCCAATTAGATTAAAATCATGAGCTTTATGTAGAGGTAGTTAGCCTACAGTATGGGATTCATTACAGTGGGGCATTTCCGTGCATCATGCTGGCAACTGTCCAACTTTGTAGAGGCACCTTTTCTTTTTATAGCAAGACTTCTCCACAAAACTTCTTTGTATTTCACTCAACCTTTTTTACTGTTTTTAATCACAAGGGATTTACAACTCTGCTTCATTCTACTAGTATAGTGATATTGTTATAATGAGTTGGCAGCCCTTAAAGGTGATACGGAGGGTAATTTTACTGTCTGCATCCCTGCATGTATTAATTGGTTGGGAGCTTATGTGAAAGAAGAGCTATGTAGGCCTGGCCTGCTGTATTATGTAGGTGGACTAATGTCTTCAGTTGCTGCACAGTGCAGATAGTACAGAGAAACTGATGATCACTGAACTGATGATCTCATATGGCTCCTAAAAGGAGTTAAGTAATAGGCCAACTCTGAGATAGACAGAGAATAAACCACTGTACTGTAGTATTTTCTCTGTCTGGTGTTTTAATATGAAACTTTAACTGTATAGCGTAACCTTTTTTTTAAACTCGCTTATTCACCATTTCAGTATTTTATCTACTCAACTATTCTATCTACTCAATTATTCTACTTAACCTGCACACACAGCAGAGATTGACAAGTCAAATTGTCACATTGTTCCCTGCTCTTCCCTTTCTCTTTTTACTTCCGCTCAAATATTTCTTAAACAGTGTGTGTTGTGTATGGTGGCATTCCATCCATACAGAGGTTGTATCAAGGCAGACAAGTGACCTTGTTGCTGAAGAACAGTGGCATAGTTGTTGAAGAGGATGCTTGGCAGCTGCATGCACTTCCACACTGGAGGGCCAGAAATTGGCTCTAATGAGACAGGCTATTGAATGGTCATTGTGTTGGTGGATTGTTCTCAGCGCGCAGTGGGGGTCTGGTCTATTGTGTTGGCCAGCTGCCCGGGCAGACTAACAGACATATCTTCATCTTTCACTTGGCCAGCATTGACTGAGTAGTGACTGAGTAGAGACTATGTGTGTGTGTGTGTGTGTGTGTGTGTGTGTGTGTGTGTGTGTGTGTGTGTGTGTGTGTGTGTGTGTGTGTGTGTGTGTGTGTGTGTGTGTGTGTGTGTGTGTGTGTGTGTGTGTGTGTGTGTGCGCACATGTGTGTGTGCACGCGTGGTTTGTTCAACCGCACCTGCCCGAAATTGCTTACAACCACCTTACTATACAGTGCCTTCAGAAAGTATTCAGACCACTAGACTTTTTCAATATTTTGTTAGCTTACAGCTTTATTCCAAAATGGATTAAAAAAATATATATATGTATATATATCATCAATCTACACACAATACCCCATAATGACAAAGCAAAAACAGGTTTTAGAAAATGTTGTTAATTTATTTAAAAAACTTTTAAAAAACGAAAATCTCACAGTTACGTAGGTATTCAGACCCTTTTATTCAGTACTTTGTTGAAGCACCTTTTTGTAGCGATTACAGCCTCAAGTCTTCTTGGGTATGATGCTGCAAGCTTGGCACATCTGTATTTGGGGAGTTTCTCCCATTCTTCTCTGCAGATCCTCTGAAGCTCTATCAGGTTGGATGGGGAGTTTTGCTGCACAGCTATTTTCAGGTCTCTCCAGAGATGTACGATCGGGTTCAAGTCCGGGCTCTGGCTAGGCCACTCAAGGACATTCAGAGACATGTCCGGAAGACACTCCTGTGTTGTCTTGGCTTGTGTGCTTAGGGTTGTTGTCCCCCTGGAAGGTGAACCGTCACCCCAGTTTGAGGTCCTGAGCGCTCTGGAGCAGGTTTTCATCAAGGATCTGTCGGTGGCGCAGTGGTTAAGGGCGCTGTACTGCAGGCTCTGTCGCAACTGGCTGCGACCGGGAGGTCCGTGGGATAATGCACAATTGGCCTAGCGTCGTCCGGGTTAGGGAGGGTTTGGCCGGCAGGGATATCCTTGTCTCATTGCGCACCAGTGACTCCTGTGGCGGGCTGGGTGCAGTGCACGCTAACCAAGGTTGCCAGGTGCATGGTGTTTCCTCTGATACATTGGTGCTTCCGGGTTGGATGTGAGCTGTCTTAAGAAGCAGTGCGGCTTGGTTGGGTTGTGTATCGGAGGACGCATGACTTTCAACCTTCGTCTCTCCCGAGCCCGTACGGGAGTCATAGCGATGAGACAAGATAGTAGCTACTAAAACAATTGGATACCATGAAAAAGGGGTAAAAAAAAGGATCTGTCTGTACTTTGCTCTGTTCATTTTTTCCTCAGTCATGACTAGTCTCCCGGTCTGTGACGCTGAAAAACATCCCCACAGCATGATGTCGCCACCACCATGCTTCACCGTAGGGATGGTGCCAGGTTTCCTCCAGACATGTCGCTTTGGCATTCAGGCCAAAGAATTTAATCTTGGTTTCCAAGTTTCCAGAGTATATTTCTTTCTCATGGTCTGATCGTCTTTAAGTGCCTTTTGGATTACTCCATGCACGCTGTCATGTGCCCTTTACTGAGGAGTGGCTTCTGTCTGGCCACTCTACCATAAAGCCCTGATTGGTGAAGTGCTGCAGAGATGGTTGTCCTTCTGGAAGGTTATCCATCACCTCCCTGACCAAGGTTCCTCTCCCCCAATTGCTCAGCTCTAGGAAGAGTCTTGGTGGTTCCATACTTCTTCCATTTCAGAATGATGGAGGCCATTGTGTTCAATGCTGCAGAAATGTTTTGGTTTCCTTCCCCGGGTCAGTGCGTCGACACAATCCTGTCTCAGAGCTCTACGGACAATTCCTTCGACCTCATAGCTTCGTTTTTGCTCTGACGTGCACTGTGAACTGTAGGACCTTTGTATAGACAGGTGTGTGCGTTTCAAAATCATGTCCATTCAATTGAATTTACCACAGGTGGACTCCAATCAAGTTGTAGAACCATCTCAAGGATGATCAATGGAAACAGGATGCACCGGAGCTCAATTTCGACTCTCATAGCAAAGGGTGTGAATACATGTAAATAAGGTATTTCTGTTTTTATTTTCAATACATTTCCAAAATTGTCTAAACCTGTTTTTGCTTTGTAATTAAGGCTGTAAGGTAACAAAATGTGGAAAAAGTTAAGGGGTCTGAATACTTTCCTGTACGTGATAAAGTGAAAATCTGAGGCCTGCACCCGACCCTAACGCGCTAATATAGAAAATGTGCCGTAGGCTACAGTCAGAGATGGCTGTCAACTTGTCTATAATTAGATACTGTATATGGAGCTTCTCTTCTGTCATTATATGTTGCCCTAGAACACTAAATAAACCCTTGCTCACCAGAATAATGGCATAAATTGATAGAAGGAATGCTTCAATCTAGTTGACATTGGTAAAGTTTTGTTTGTCATCTGCTTCTTTCACATAGCAAAGACGTTTAGGAAATGGGGAGAAAATGCAAAAACAAAAATACTGGAGTTTGTCTGTGGAACATTTCCAAATGACATCAGTTTGACCATTTGTAAGAAAATAGAAAGCTGTGAAAACAACCCAACATGTTTCTGATAATATTTCAGTTTGGCTTGAATGCATATTTGATGTGATTGAAATACTATCAGCTTTTATGATGCTGATAAGATAACACCTCTACAGAACATATCTAACTGTGCATTAGCATTCTCTCCAGATGCTCTCAGATGGGGAGAAAATGCAAGAACAAAAACACTCCTGACCCTGAGTCCAAATGTAGCCTACATCAAATAAAATCGTATTTGTCACACAAAGATAACAGGTGTAGACTTTACTGTGAAATACTTACTTACGAGCCCTTTCCCAGCAATGCAGAATTAAAAAGAAAGAAAAGATTAGCAAAAAAAAAAAACGAACTAGTAACACAATAAAATAACAATAATAGCTTGTGTACATTAGTACTCTGTGCCGCTTGCCACTCCGGCCGCCCAGAGTGGCTCACTTGTGGGTGTGCTGGCAGCATATAGCAGCACGTTCGACTGTGCATCAAGAATTCAGCATAGCAAGTTTGAATGAAGGTCTGGTTGGTAAATAGTTTAATCCATTCTTTATTTCATGAATTTATTCACAGGTAAATAGTAATATACTCTAAACCGCTCTGGTGACAAACAAACTTTGCTGTCCTGTTTCCAATCGTTCACATGGCTGGGAGAACCTATTCAAGTAAGTAAATACAGTAAAAAAAAGTGTTTTTTAAACAATGTATTATTAGCTAACTAGCTATAGTGCAGGCTAACTCAAATGAACTGCTAACGTAGCAGTTCGCTATCTAGCCAACTTTACATACTGTGTAGCTAAGTTAATTAAATATCACCATCTACCTAACTTAATTTTAGCTAGGTGTCTTGATGTATTTATCATTGTAAAAACAAACTCCAAATGCATTTGTAGGTAGCTAGGTAACAGCAATTGAGAAGGGTGAAAGGACAGCTGCCCCAATTGTCAAAGTGAGAGAGTAGGCTATTCTGGATAGGGCAGGTACTTTTGTGTAGTTCCAGTCCCTAGAAGTGAGAACAGAGATATAGTAACATAATATTCAGTGCTGTCTAATTTGAGTAAAATGAAGTCTGTTTATTGCAATGTTTTATGCCCTCAGATACAGAGAGCTTTGAAAGCCTGTCTGCAGATGAAGAGGTCCCAATGAAGAGCAGTGGTTCTCAGTCCTGGTCCTGGGGACTCAGAGGGGTGCACATTTTAGTTTTTAGCTTAGCACTACAGAGCGGATTCAAATGATCAACTCATCATCAAGCTTCAAGTGGTACTTATGTACAGTTGAAGTCGGAAGTTTGCATATACTTAGGTTGGAGTCATTAAAACTCGTTTTTCAACCACCACAAATGTCTTGTTAACAAACTATAGTTTTGGCAAGTCGGTTAGGACACTTACTTTGTGCATGACACAAGTAATCTTTCCAACAATTGTTTACAGACAGATAATTTCACTTGTAATTTACTGTATCACAATACCAGTGGGTCAGAAGTTTACATACACTAAATTGACTGTGTATGTTTACATACACTAAGTTTACATACACTAAATTTCCAAGCTGCCTTTAAACAGCTTGGACAATTCCATAAAATTATGTCATGGCTTTAGAAGCTTCTGATAGGCTAATTGACATCATTTGAGTCAATTGGAGGTGCACCTGTACATGTATTTCAAGGCATACCTTCACACTCAGTGCCTCTTTGCTTGACATCATGGGAAAATCAAAATAAATCAGCCAAGACTTCAGATAAAAAATTGTAGACCTCCACAAGTCTGGTTCATCCTTGGGAACAGTTTCCAAACACCTGAAGGTACCACGTTCATCTGTACAAACAATAGTACGTAAGTATAAACACCATGGGACCACGCAGCCGTCATACCGCTTAGGAAAGAGACTCTAGATATGAACGTACTTTGGTGCAAAAAGTGCAAATCAATCCCAGAACAACAGCAAAGGACCTTGTGAAGATGCTGGAGGAAACAGGTACAAAAGTATCTATATCCACAGTAAAACGAGTCCTGTATCAACATAACCTGAAAGGCCGCTCAGCAAGGAAGGTAGAAGCCACTGCTCCAAAACCACCGTAAAAAAGCCAGACTACGGTTTGCAACTGCACATGGGGACAAAGATCGTACTTTTTGGAGTCCTCTGGTCTAGTGAAACAAAAGTAGAACTGTTTAGCCATAATGGCCATTGTTATGTTTTCAGGAAAAAGGGGGAGTCTTGCAAGCCGGAGAACACCATCCCAACCGTGAAGCACGGGGGTGGCAGCATCACGTCGTGGGAGTGCTTTGCTGCAGGAGGGACTGGTGCACATCACAAAATAGATGGCATCATGAGGCAAGAAAAGTAGGTGGATATATTGAAGCAACATCTCAAGACATCAGTCAGGAAGTTAAAGCTTGGTCACAAATGGGTCTTCTAAATGGACAATGACCCCAAGCATACTTCCAAAGTTGTGGCAAAATGGCTTAAGGACAACAAAGTCAAGGTATTGGATTGGCCAACACAAAGCCCTGACCTCAATCCCATAGAAAATGTGTGGGCAGAACTGAAAAGGTGTGAATGAGCAAGGAGGCCTACAAACCCGAGTCCGTTACACCAACTCTGTCAGGAGGAATGAGACAAAATTCTCCCAACTTATTGTGGGAAGCTTGTGGAAGGCTACCCAAAATGTTTGACCCAAGTTAAATAATTTAAAGGCAATGCTACCAAATACTAATTGAGTGTATGTAAACTTCTGACCCACTGGGAATGTGGGAATATTTCTCTCTACTATTATTCTGACATTTCACATTCTTAAAATAAAGTGGTGATCCTAACTGACCTAAGACAGGGAATTTTTACTATGATTAAATGTCAGCAATTGTGAAAAATTGAGTTTAAATGTATTTGGCTCAGGTGTATGTAAACTTCCGACTTCAACTGTATTATTATTTGTGATGCTATCCTTGATATGATCCTGCTATTGTTTGCTACACATGCCCATGTGTGTGCACATGCATCTGTCTATCCAATGTTATCATGGTTTGTTATAAGAGATATTATACTTTAGAAATCCACAATGACCTGGGGATGTCAAAGTCTAATATTGACTATCTTCCATATTCCTACAGATACCTTGCAACTGGAGATTGCTTCAAAACGATTTGGTTACCAGGGCCATCTGGGACTGTCTACCTGTGTCCTGCAGAACTTCATGAGGATGTAGATGAGGACCAGGAGGGGATCTGCAGGATTTTTCAAGGATGGGCGCTAACAATGCAGCACAGGAGGCAATCCGTGTGCGGGAGATTTTCACCTCCTACTTCTTCGAAGAGGGTGCTGTTCCTTGGCAACACCAAAGACTAGACTATGCACAACCAAAGCCTCTTAAGAGCCATCCACATTGCAATAAGTGTATTCTTCCATTTACTTCGCTATGTCAACTGCATTTATTCAATTCACAGTTTAGGTAAGGGTAATGTCTGTACAAAGACAGAACAGGCTCCTTTAAGAGTCACCCATATTGAAATAGAAGAACAATTAGACACCCTATATCCCACAGCTACACACTCGTGTATCAATCTGATTGATGGATTGTGTTGTGCAGTAAGCAGGCTCAGGTGTATAACTGTGGCTCCTTCCACCTTCAAAGAACAGGCAAGAGGGCCAACCATGGAGAATAGTAAGACATGGTCATTTTTTCTTTTTATGTAGAAAATAATGTAGAAAACGATATATTGTTTGTCATCGTGTGTCTGTATGTTTTTCAGTATAAAGTACTTTTCAGCCACTTAGTGTGGACAACGGGTGAGACGACACACAGATTCCTGTTGAACATTGTCTCTTCAACTACCTTATTTTCTCAATAACCGTCTCTCTCCTTCACTTCCTCCCTCTTCCCCCCTTCTGCCTAAATCCTCTAGGTTATATCAGCTGTGTCGGTGAACCCCTACCGCATCTGAACTGGCTACATAGAGGGCACAGTATGATCAGAGGTGAGAGGTCACTTGGTCGGGTCAACAGGAAGTATTATTAAATAGATGCTTTACACTGAAATGCAGCTAGAGATGTAGTAATCCCAGAGTTAATGATCCAAGGTCAGTTTTGCATTTCACCTCCTGATGATTATGATGACTGACAGTGTTAGAATAAAAGAAACACAAGGCTTAAACATGCTATATCTGTCTCTCGTCTACAGGTATGTCTTGATGTGAGAGAGGATGCCAACCCCCAGTCCCATCATCGCCACCTCACCCGCTCGGGCCATCTGGGGAGACACCACGAGAGACACTATTATACAATTGTGATGAACTGAGAGAATATTACATATAGTCGCACTGTAATTCATGAATCATATGCTGTCATCCCTGCTCCTCTTTTCCTTTCTGTCTTCTACACTTTTTCTCACACCTCTCTCCTCATCTCCTCTTTATTCCTCTGTTTTTCTCACACCTCTCTCCTCATCTCCTCTTTATTCCTCTGTTTTTCTCACACCTCTCTCCTCATCTCCTCTTTATTCCTCTGTTTTTCTCACACCTCTCTCCTCATCTCCTCTTTATTCCTCTGTTTTTCTCACACCTCTCTCCTCATCTCCTCTTTATTCCTCTGTTTTCTCACACCTCTCTCCTCATCTCCTCTTTATTCCTCTGTTTTTCTCACACCTCTCTCCTCATCTCCTCTTTATTCCTCTGTTTTTAGCACACCAGATGTGCATTGAACAACAGATTGAACTTCTATTTATAATATAAGATTACAATTATAATATTTATAATGCATGTATTATGTATTTATAACACTTGGATAACTTCTTTCAATAAAGCCTTTCACATTCTATCCTAGTTGAAATGAAGTCTCTCATTTGATTAAATACTACACCAATCCTGTGTCCTCAGATCAGTGCAGATGGAGGAAAGTAGATATTGAGATGAACCGGTTTTAGAGTATTTACATAATGCATAGGAAGTATAGTGTACTGTTTTTAAATTCTGTTTCTGTGTATATCAGTTACAAATCAGCCTTTAACTAGTTAAATCATGTTTCTAGTCTATTGCGTAGCTATAATGTGTAACCATTGCTGTCCCATGGGCAGGATTGGTAAACACTGTTGAAGTGTATAATTTAGGGGTGCAACTTTCACTTTCTGAAATGGCATTTTTGTGCCCCTCCAGTATTATCATTGGAATATTTTTTTTTTTAAAACAACGATGTGCTTTAGGACCATGCGGATGCCACCAAGCAGTCGAAGGCTATTTGGAGTGTTTATCCGACTGGATTAAAAAAAAAAGATATATTATGCCCCACACTTCTTGCGCTGCTGGTATGACTGTAATAGATACATGCAGACACAGCATCAAATACTGGAGTTTGATACTCCTGGTATTGGATATGACTGTAAAGGAACATCTCACAGACGTTCATACCTGAACCGCACCTTTATTTGTTAAGGTAGAGTACATGATCAGTGAATACATTCAATGTACAGGCTACAATGTGGGAATCTCATGCTTGGTATTAACTACATGTAACTACATGCATCCTTGGCGCAATAAAGTTATATTATATTCTACTCAATCCATAGGCTTCATTAAATCCATTCAGACTGTTTTGAACACTCTCCATTCCTTTGGAACTTAGTGTATACTGTTTACTGTTCATTATTTTATTGTTTTGGCAATGTAAACATATTATTATTATTATTATTATTATGAGAGAGGCAGCACACTCAGTCACCTCTGAACAGTCTGAGCAGGACAGGACCTTGGAGTGTTCCTCACTCATAGCACTGTGCTGCTCCCTCTTCACTAACTAGGCATTGTTGTCTCTCTCCTCCCACTCAGAAGTTATTGATACATAGTGGAGAAACATCCAAAAGATTTTAGGATTATATTTCCTGCTGGTAATATTCCCCCTATAGCTCCACTTTCTCTGCAGGATGGTACAAATCACTACCTTTTAGTCTGCCAGAATAAACCAAAAGAAAAACACACCTGACATGTTCTTAAAGATGGCGATTCAAGTTTTGATTGTATCTCAAAAACGCAGAAATAGCAATGCTAACATTTGGCCTCCTAAAAATCTCTCTCCAGTACTAGCTCTCCATCCTCCCCATTCACAGTTTCTCTCCTTCTTTCCTCTCCTCTTCTCCAGAACTTGTACCAGAACAGGTTTCTCGGACTTGGACGAGCAGCAATGGCATCCCCGTCACGTTCGTCCCAGAACCGCCGGCGCTGTAAGCACCCGATCCGCCACAGCTACAATCCCGAGCAGTTCCCGAACGTCAACTTCCAGAACGGCTTTCCTGAGGTCGTGGCGACTATGCACCGCTCGACCAGCGACACAGACCTGGTGACATCACACAGCCGTTCAACGCTCACCGTCAGCACCTCACTCTATGCCATCGGTCAGACCCAGGACATCCTCATCTGCTGGGACATCAAGGAGGAGGTGGACGCTGGGGACTGGATTGGCATGTACCTCATCGGTGAGCACTGCCATAACAGTGATTTTCATAGAAGGGACCAAAGCAATACGTAATAGTAGATGATAGTGAGGCAGCTAGAGACAGTGAGATGAAGAGCAGCTTATTTCAAATGTTGTAAGCTGTTACACATACTGCATGTGATCTTCTTTGGAGTTAGCTTTTGGGGAAGAGGAATAGGTGTGTAGGACAAGAACTAGAATGTGTTCATTCAAGTCTACAGTATTTGAAAGGGACTGCATGTACACTACATAGAGAGCAATGCGATGACTCAGGTCATGTTAGGTCAGGTTATGTCCAGTCTGCCTTCCCTTATCATTTGAGGTTATCTAAAGGTGGTGTTGTGGTGCTCAGACACAGTTAATGTTACGTATCCACAGGGAACTGACAATGCTTGTGTGATACTGTAATGGGACTTTGTATCTCACCTTCACCTCCCTCCCTTTCGACTCTCTCAGAAGAAGTTTCGTCGGAGAACTTTCTAGACTACAAGAGCCGCGGAGTGAATGGTTCGCACAAGGGCCAGATAGTGTGGAAAATTGAGGCCAACTCCTATTTTGTGGAGCGTAAGTGCATTTCTGGAAATACATCCAAAACCAGCTACATTACAGTACACTACATCCCCCACACACTGAGAGAGATGTTTTATAACGGATGTAGCATCTGCCACTCAGAACAGGACACTGCTTCGTCAGAGCATATTGTAAATCTTTACATACAGTGGGGCAAAAAAGTATTTAGTCAGCCACCAATTGTGCAAGTTCTCCCACTTAAAAAGATGAGAGAGGCCTGTAATTTTCATCATAGGTACACTTCAACTATGACAGATAAAATAAGACGAAAAAAACCAGAAAATCACATTGTAGGATTTTTTCTGAATTTATTTGCAAACTATGGTGGAAAATAAGTATTTGGTCAATAACACAAGTTTATCTCAATACTTTGTTATATACCCTTTGTTGGCAATGACAGAGGTCAAACGTTTTCTGTAAGTCTTCACAAGGTTTTCACACACTGTTGCTGGTATTTTGGCCCATTCCTCCATGCAGATCTCCTCTAGAGCATTGATGTTTTGGGGCTGTTGCTGGGCAACATGGACTTTCAACTCCCTCCAAAGACTTTCTATGGGGTTGAGATCTGGAGACTGGCAAGGACACTACAGGACCTTGAAATGCTTCTTACGAAGCCACTCCTTCGTTGCCCGGGCGGTGTGTTTGGGATCATTGTCATGCTGAAAGAGCCAGCCACATTTCATCTTCAATGCCCTTGCTGATGGAAAGAGGTTTTCACTCAAAATCTCACGATACATGGCCACATTCATTCTTTCCTTTACACGGATCAGTCGTCCTGGTCCCTTTGCAGATAAACAGCCCCAAAGCATGTTTCCACCCCCGTGCTTCACAGTAGGTATGGTGTTCTTTGGATGCAACTCAGCATTCTTTGTCCTCCAAACACGACGAGCTGAGTTTTTACTAAAAAGTTATATTTTGGTTTGATCTGACCATATGACATTCTCCCAATCTTCTTCTGGATCCTCCAAATGCTCTCTTGCAAACTTCAGAAAGGCCTGGACATGTACTGGCTTAAGCAGGGGGACAAGCCTGGCACTGCAGGATTTGAGTCCCTTGCAGCATAGTGTGTTACTGATGGTAGGCTTTGTTACTTTGGTCCCAGCTCTCTGCAGGTCATTCACTAGGTCCCCCTGTGTGGTTCTGGGATTTTTGCTCACCGTTCTTGTGATCATTTTGACCCCACGGGGTGAGATCTTGCGTGGAGCCCCAGATCGAGGGAGATTATCAGTGGTCTTGTATGTCTTCCATTTCCTAATAATTGCACCCACCGTTGATTTCTTCAAACCAAGCTGCTTACCTATTGCAGATTCAGTCTTCCCACCCTGGTGCAGGTCTACAATTTTGTTTCTGGTGTCCTTTGACAGGTCTTTGGTCTTGGCCATAGTGGAGTTTGGAGTGTGACTGTTTGAGGTTGTGGACAGGTGTCTTTTATACTGATAACAAGTTCAAACAGGTGCCATTAATACAGGTAATGAGTGGAGGACAGAGTAGCCTCTTAAAGAAGAAGTTACAAGTCTATGAGAGCCAGAAATCCTGCTTGTTTGTAGGTGACCAAATACTTACTTTCCACCATAATTTGCAAATAAATGTATTAAAAATCCTACAATGTGATTTTCTGGATGTTTTTCCCTAATTTTGTCTGTCATAGTTGAAGTGTACCTATGATGAAAATTACAGGCCTCTCTCATCTTTTTAAGTGGGAGAACTTGCACAATTGGTGGCTGACTAAATACTTGTTTTGCCCCACTGTAACACTGAAACTATCTCATAACTATTTTTTTTCTCATTACCATTGTGACCATTTTGAATCTTCAGACTTCCATAAGTTTCAGGATTTCCCTTTTGAATCACAAATCCTTCTTACTCTGTACAGATTAAAGCAAGTCTATTTGGAAGAGATTTCCATAAATAAAATAATTGACATCATTTATACAGCCAAATGATCCCATTAGTTCCTTTAGACTAGAGAACCGACACTGACTGTATAGTACAGTAGACCCCGGTGTGGACAGCCCTGCTTTGACACAAAGTGCAGCTATGAGTAACTACCATAGTGCTATCCTCCTCTCATCTGGTTCTGCTAAAGTAATACGTTGTCATCTGTGGGTGATTTTGTTATTTAGCTAGCACTGCTTATTGTTTATTTACCTAAAGTAAGACTCATCCCTCAAAGAGCTCCTCCCACCTCATCAGTAGGGACAGCTCATTCGCAAGAATCAGATATCTATCAATCAATCAATCACATTTATTTATAAAGCCCTTTTTACATCAGCCGATATAAAAGAAACCCAGCCTTAAACCCCAAACAGCAAGCAATACAGATGTAGAAGTACGGTGGCTAAGAAAAACTCCCTAGAAAGGCCAGAACCTATGAAGAAACCTAGAGAGGAACCAGGCTCTGAGGGGTGGCCAGTCCTCTTGTGGCTGTGCCGGGTGGAGATTATAAAAGTACATGGCCAAGATGTTAAAACGTTCATAGATGACCAGCGGGGTCAGATAAAAATAATCACAGTGGTTGTCGAGGGTGCAACAGCAGTAAATGTCAGTTGGCTTTTCATAGCCGATCATTCAGAGTTAGAGACAGCAGGTGCGGTAGAGAGAGTCCAAAACAGCAGGTCCGGGACAAGGTAGCACGTCCAGTGAACAGGGCAGGGTTCCATAGCCGAAAGGCAGAACAGTTGAAACTGGAGGAGCAGCATTACCAGGTGGACTGGGGACAGCAAGGAGTCATCATGCCAGGTAGTCCTGAGGCATGGTCCTAGGGCTCAGGTCCTCCGAGAGAAAAAGAAAGAGAGAGAGAGAGAATTAGAGAGAGCATACTTAAATTCACACAGGACATCGGATAAAACATGAGAAATGCTCCAGATATAAAAGACTCACCCTTGCCCCCCGACACATAAACTACTGTAGCATAAATACCCAAACAGGGCCAAACCGACAGGATATAACATCACCCACTTTGCCAAGGCACAGCACCCACACCACCAACCTATTTTTTATTATTTTACCTTTATTTAACTAGGCAAGTCAGTTAAGAACAAATTCTTATTTTCAATGACATTCTAGGAACAGTGGGTTAACTACCTGTTCAGGGGCAGAACGACAGATTTGTCAGCCCCCGTAATAGGGTTAGAGGCAGAGAATCCCAGTGGAGAGAAGGGAACCGGCCAGGCAGAGACAGCAATCAATCTTTTGGACAATACCATTCGCTGGTGCCTGTGTGCCACCCTGTAGGCTCAATGGTGTTGATTCTCAAGCATCTCCATTTAGCTATCACAGTAGATTAGCAGCTTGGAAAGCAGCCACTGAGATTCTTATCTCTGTGTAATTAAATTGATAGTATTATCTCTCTGTGTAATTAAAGGGATAGTATTATGTCTCTGTGTCAGGCTCCGCTGCTAATAACCATGTAGCTGAGGACCGTCTGCTCTCTCTCCCCCAGTTTATTGGCATGCTGCTCACAACAGCTTTCTTAGGTCACGCTGGTGTGTCTCTGGCCTGTTTTTGAGAGCTTTCCAACTGTGAAACCTGATACAGGTGCCAATAAACAGAGAAATAGTGTATAATGCAAACAGTAGGTCATTCTAAAAAGATAGGACAATCTCTCTCCTGTTCTTAAACTAACTTCTGTCCTCTCTTCTGTCATCTGTCTCTTCTTTCCTCTCAGTGGAGACCAAGATCTGTTTTAAATACTACCATGGTGTGAGCGGGGCCCTGCGAGCCACTACCCCCAGTTTGACTGTGAAGAACCCCTCAGTTCCGGTGAGCATGTGGTCCTTCTGTAGCTCAGTTGGTAGAGCATGGCGCTTGTAACGCCAGGGTAGTGGGTTTGATCCCCGGGACCACCCATACGTAGAATGTATGCACACATGACTGTAAGTCGCTTTGGATAAAAGCGTCTGCTAAATGGCATATATTATTATATTATATATCATGTAGGACTACTTAGCCCCAGCCTGGTATTAGTGCTACTGTACATGGGCTTTATATGTTCATATGGGCTTCTCAAGGGGCACTGAAGGGAAGAGATGGTGAATTACAACGGATCTACTGTATGTCTTTCCATCTAAAGGATATATTTTTCCATTGTCTGGGTTGAAGCTTATCACTAGAGCCTAGAGTGGTAAGAAAAGTAAGAAGAAAAATCCTGACTGTTCCAGAAAGGGGTTAGCATGTCATCTGTTGTCCAGTGTTACCTGGATTACTAGGGGTTATCAGACGTGATTTAAAGGGCAGATATAATGGGTTTAGCAATCCATTAGATTGGTTACCCTTCTTTTCTCATTGACTGGAAAAGAAAATCCTGAAATTGAAAGTGGTGCTAAGTGTATAATATTATATGCTTATTGGCTGGTTGACATTGCCTGTCTTGAGAGAGATCACACACAGACAGACAGCAGTCTGAGAGATAGACAGACAGATACGCCACAGCCAGAGGTGAACAGAGAGGGGAATCAGATATGTCCTTGTGTTGTCCCTGTGGAGTATATTGTAGTAGAGGTCCCCTGTGGGCACTCCAGCTGTCTGCTGGAGGCCCACTGCAGCCAGGGAGTGAAATGCATTAGCCCAGGCCTATGCAGGCCCTGCCACCACAGCCTACATACCCCCACACTGCTATAATGACTACTCACTTGTCCTCCTAGAGATCCCATCCAGAGGAATAATCTCAGAGAAACACATCAATGCCACAGCCTGTCAAAATGCCATTGTATTGTTACTGCTGTGATGGTGTGTGTGCGTTTGCATATGACCCTTATCCTCCACCCCCATCTCTCAGTGGCCCTCCATCTCTCAGTGGCCCTCCATCATCTCTCAGTGGCCCTCCATCATCTCTCAGTGGCCCTCCATCATCTCTCAGTGGCCCTCCATCATCTCTCAGTGGCTATTTTCCACAAATCCACCTGCCTGCTATAAAGATCCTTAGGCAGGCTTACACCTGTGGAGGAGGAACAGGGAGGAGAGGTGCTGTAAAGGCGGACGCTGATGGGACTTTTTCTCTCTCTCTCTCTCTCTCTCTCTCTCTCTCTCTCTCTCTCTCTCTCTAACCCTCTTGCTCTAACCCTCTCTCTATCGCTCTAACCCTCTCTCTATCGCTCTCTATCTCTCTCTAACCCTCTCTCTCTTTGTGTAGGTGTTTAAGCCCGTCACAAATGAAGAAGTCCCCCAGAGCACAGGCAGCAGAAGACTCATTAGCTTCTCCCTCTCAGGTGAGCATGCCCCCCCCCACACCACCACCACGTTACCTTGGCAATGCGTCTCTACAGGGTTGGGCCAGCACACGTGCCAGCATTACTGTGGCAAAGGGCAACACACAGCTTGTGTCTCCATAGCAACTCATCCCAGGATTCAGATACAGTACTATCATCCATCTGGAGTACATCATGTGCATTACAGGAAGGAATGTTCTGTGCCAACTGGCATGATACAGAATGCTAGCAGTTAGAGAAATATCGACAAACCCACACTTACATGACGGTGATGAAAAGGATTCCTTTCTCCTAACACTTCCATACTTAAATGCGGCTGTTTCATTCCCAAACGCTGCATGAAGAAATACATCACATCTGTAGAAATGTCACAAAAACATCCTAACATGCTGACTCATCATAGGAAAAGCACAGTGAGTCTATTGTGCTAAGTGTTTCCGACAGTCCTGAGTTGAGTTGGATTCCTAACTGAGGGATGCAGCAGCAGCAGCAGTAGAGGCATGATCCAGTTCCACCTGATTCACAGTGAGGTAGTACAGATGAAAGGTGGGGGTGACAGCTTGCTCAGTCGTGTATCCAAACGATTCTCTCCCCCCACGGCTGCATGGGAGATGTCAGGGGGAGGCAGATGGGATTTCAGACAGCAGCTCTTCCCCTTTCGTCTTCAGCTTTGATCAACACAGGCTTACAAATACTGAACAAACATACTGACTGTAGTAGTCCCTGTCTGGTCCCAGATCACTGGGAGGCTATGCTACTGTATGGCATGGCTGTCACAAATATTACAGAGCAGAGTTGGAGAAACGTTCAAGTTAAATGCAACGCTATGCAAAATAATAATTCTGTCTAGACCTATTTTTCAGGGTGAGTTATTCTGTCTCTGCTCTGCTATAGTAGAACATACTACTACTATTGTAGAAGTACAGCATACTGTGGCAACACAGGATATTGAACCGAATTGATTTGCAGAGCGAAAAGGAACATTCTCTTTCTCAGGGACATTCCTGCTGACTGCACTCTTCTCTTCTTTGTCAGAAGTATGGGATTTTCTTAAGCCGTTAAAGGTGTAATTTTAAAGCCGTTTATCCTCATCGTCTCCTCCTCTATACTCTTATCATCTCTGGTAGATTTCCACGCCACAGGGCTGAAGAAAGGGATGTTCTTCAACCCTGACCCCTACCTGAAGATCGCCATCCATCCCGGCAGGAACAGCATCTTTCCAGCGCTGCCACACCACGGCCAGGAGAAACGCTCCAGCATCGTCTGTAACACCATCAACCCCCGCTGGCAGAGAGAGGTGAGAGGAGGGCCCTGACAAGGCTTTATATTCTATGTGTTCCAAGACAATTGTTGCTATCTGGCTCGAAGGACTATGAAAAAGCAAGCAACCTTGAGTATGCTCTCTGTAACAGGGCAATAAAGTCAGGCAGAGTGACATTCTTAGGGTGCTTTATACAATATGTTATACATGTACTGCTGACCTGGAACCATATGGAAACACTAACTGGGATGTACAGAATTTACACAGGTGTAACCAAAGTTGTTTTTCGTGTTTTTGCTCAAGAGAACAAGTGTTGAAAATGGGTTTCAACAGTTGTGGTTTGGTTGTGATGAGTTGATAGCACTATCCCTGCAACATACAGTGCATTCAGGAAGTATTCAGACCCTAGTATATTTTATTTCTTCCTCATCAATCTACACACAGTACCCAATAATGACAAAGCAAAAACAGGTTTTTAGACTTTTTTTTGCTGTAAATATCACATTCACATTTAAGTATTCAGACCCTTTACTCAATACTTTGTTGAAGCACCTTAGGCAGCGATTACAGCCTCCAGTCTTCTTGGGTATGACACTACAAGCTTGGCACACCTGTATTTGGGGAGTTTCTCCCATTCTTCTCTGCAGATCCTCTCAAGCTCTGTCAGGTTGGATGTGGAGCGTTGCTGCACAGCCATTTTCAGGTCTCTCCAGGCACTTGTCATCTCCCGTCTGGATTACTGCAACTCGCTGTTGGCTGGGCTCCCTGCCTGTGCCATTAAACCCCTACAACTCATCCAGAACGCCGCAGCCCGTCTGGTGTTCAACCTTCCCAAGTTCTCTCACGTCACCCCACTCCTCCGCTCTCTCCACTGGCTTCCAGTTGAAGCTCGCATCCGCTACAAGACCATGGTGCTTGCCTACGGAGCTGTGAGGGGAACGGCACCTCAGTACCTCCAGGCTCTGATCAGACCCTACACCCAAACAAGGGCACTGCGTTCATCCACCTCTGGCCTGCTCGCCTCCCTACCACTGGGGAAGTACAGTTCCCGCTCAGCCCAGTCAAAACTGTTCGCTGCTCTGGCCCCCCAATGGTGGAACAAACTCCCTCACGACGCCAGGACAGCGGAGTCAATCACCACCTTCCGGAGACACCTGAAACCCCACCTCTTTAAGGAATACCTAGGATAGGATAAAGTAATCCTTCTCACCCCCCTTAAAAGATTTAGATGCACTATTGTAAAGTGGCTGTTCCACTGGATGTCATAAGGTGAATGCACCAATTTGTAAGTCGCTCTGGATAAGAGCGTCTGCTAAATGACTTAAATGTAATGTAAAAATGTCTCTCCAGAGATGTTCAAGTCCGGGCTCTGGCTGAGCAACTCAAGGACATTCAGAGACATGTCCCGCAGCCACTCCTGCATTGTCTTGGCTGTGTGTGCTTATGGCCCCAGTCCGAGGTCCTGAGCATTCTGGGGCAGGTTTTCATCAAGGACCTCTCTGTACTTTGCTCCGTTCATCTTTGCTGACGAGACTCCTAGTCCCTGCAGCTGAAAAATGGTGGTGCCAGGTTTCCTCCAGACGTGACGCTTGGCATTCAGGCCAAAGAGTTCAATCTTGATTTCATCAGACCAGAGAATCTTGTTTCTCATGGTCTGAGAGTATTTAGGTGCCTTTTGACTAACTTCAAGTGGGCTGTCATGTGCCTTTTACTGAGGAGTGTCTTACATCTGGCCACTCTACCATAAAGACCTGATCTCACTGATCATCCCTAAAGCCAACACCTCATTTGGCCGCCTTTCGTTCCAGTACTCTGCTGCCTGTGACTGGAACGAATTGCAAAATCGCTGAAGTTGGAGACTTTTATCTCCCTCACCAACTTCAAACATCAGCTATCCGAGCAGCTAACCGATCGCTGCAGCTGTACATAGTCTATAGGTAAATAGCTCACCCTTTTTCACCTACCTCATTCCCATACTGTTTTTATACTGTTTTTATTTATTTACTTTTCTGCTCTTTTGCACACCAATATCTCTACCTGTACATGCCCATCTGATCATTTATCACTCCAGTGTTAATCTGCAAAATTGTATTATTCGCCTACCTCCTCATGCCTTTTGCACACATTGTATATAGACTGCCCATTTTTTTCTACTGTGTTATTGACTTGCTAATTGTTTACTCCATGTGTAACTCTGTGTTGTCTGTTCACACTGCTATGCTTTATCTTGGCCAGGTCGCAGTTGCAAATGAGAACTTGTTCTCAACTAGCCTACCTGGTTAAATAAAGGTGAAATAAAAAATAAAAAAATAAAATTGGTGGAGTGCTGCAGAGATGGTTGTCCTTCTGGAAGGTTTACCCATCTCCACAGAGGAACTCTAGAGCTCTGTCAGAGGGACCATCGGGTTCTTGGTCACCTCCCTGACCAAGGTCCTTTCCCCCTGATTGTGTGGTCGAGCGGCCAGCTCTAGGAAGAGTCTTGGTGGTTCCAAACTTCTTCCATTTAAGAATGATGGAGGCCACTATGTTCTGGGGACCTTCAATGCTGCAGACATTTTTTTATACCCTTTCCCAGATCTGTACCTCGACACAATCCTTTCTCGGGGGTCTAGGGACAATTCCTTCGACCTCGTGGCTTTGTTTTTGCTCTGACATTCACTGTCAAATGTGGGATCTTATATAGACATGTGTGCCTTGCCTTTCCAAATTAATGTCCAATCAATTGAATTTCCCACAGGTAGACTCCATTCAAGTTGTAGAAATATCTCAAAGATGATCAATGGAAACAGGATGTACCTGAGCTCAATTTCGATTCTCATAGCAAAGGGTCTGAATACATTAGCAAAAATGTCTAAAAACCTGTTTTTCGCTTTGTAATTATGGGGTATTGTTTGTAGATTGCTGAGGAAATGTTTTACTTAATCCATTTTAGAAAATGTCAAGGGATGTGAATCCTTTCCGAAGGCACTGTATGCAAAACATTAGGAACACCCACTCCTTCCATGATGTAGACTGACCAGGTGAATCCAGGGCTGTGTTCGAATACCCATACCGTATACTACATACTTAATGAGTATATACTACATACTATTAGTTCATTTTAGTATACAGTAAGCGAACGGTATTGTTTCAGTTGAGCGTACTAGAGCTTCGCCTGTCTACTGGAAGTTGATGCTGTTGCTATGAAACCTCTTGCTAGCTTGTTAGCATATCAAATGACTAGCTAAATATTTTATGATTTTCGGTGTGTTTGTAAATTCAATCTGGTGTGGCAGAGTGCACTCTGGGTGTTCAAAATCCAGAACATTGTCAGATTGTCCGTTCGTAAATTTAGAGCGTTTCGCTCTCAGAGCATTCAATTGTAGTCAATCAGCCAAGTTAACTGGCTAACGTTGACTATATACTTCCAGAAACAAATGAGAAAACATCTCACTCTAACCATTTGACTTGCCCTAGCAGAGCTGGTTAGGCTGTTTTCATGTTATCCAGAGCGTTGGTGACTGTAACTGTGCCGCTGGCAAAAATGTAATAGCTTTTTTTTTTGGCCGAAGTTTACAGACACCGGCCATATTCAATGTGTGTTAAGCGTTTGTAAATTTATCAGTTATTCTGCGGGAGAGTCCTCTGAAATCTGAGTAGATATCCAGAATGAACCATTTCCATTTAAACACAAAATGACTATACCACTTAGCTAAGAATTGTGTGAATAATCAAGTCAATAAACGTTGGGAAGTTAGTTAGATAGCATATAGTTAATATACTGCCTGGCAAGTTCGATGTATTAGTAGCCAACTAATGTTAGGTAACTAGCTAACATACCGGTAGATGCTGCTGTAATGCTATGCGGTTCATAAGGATAGCATAGCTAACAAATTGTCAACCAACATAACATGCAATGTAACTTATTTGAAAGTCATTACTTTATTACATTGCTCAACATTTTCTTAACATTTGACATAATTAGTTAAAGCAATGAGTTTGTATCCGCTCTCGTTGGACTTCTTTGCTTCGGCTGCATATTTTCCGCCATTTTCTACAAATCTGAAAATGTTGTGAAGCCATGCCCATTTTCTGAAGAATTGCATTATGGTCCCTAAAAGCACTGAAATAGTGTCCACTGCTTGTATACTTCGTATTTTGGCGAATTTAGTTCGACATCCGTGAACTTTTGGCATACTAACTATATCTATGCTATGACCAATATACTCAATTCACGATATACTCAATTCAAGTCACATATAGTACGGTTAGTGCAGTTAGTATGAGTATTTGAACACAGCTCAGGTGAAAGCTATTATCTCTTATTGGCTTGTCTAGTTTAATAAAGGTTAAATATAATAAATACAAATGTAAATGATTGATGTCACCTGTTAAATTCACTTCAATCAGTGTAGATGAAGGGGGGAGACAGTTTAAAGAACGATTTTTAAGCCTTGAGACAATTGAGACATAGATTGTGTATGTGTGCCATTCAGAGGGTGAATGGGCAAGACAAAAGATGGAAGTGCCTTTGAACAGGGTATGGTAGTAGGTGCCAGGCGTACTGGTTTGAGTATGTCAAGAACTGGAACGCTGCTGGGTTTTTCACACTCAACAGTTTCCTGTGTGTATCAAGAATAGTCCACCACCCAAAGGACATCCAGCCAACTTGACACAACTGTGGAAGCATTGGAGTCAACATGAGCAGGAAGCATTGGAGTCAACATGGGCGGGAATCGTTGGAGTCAACATGGGCGGGAATCGTTGGAGTCAACATGGGCGGGAATCGTTGGAGTCAACATGGGCGGGAATCGTTGGAGTCAACATGGGCAGTAATCGTTGGAGTCAACATGGGCGGGAATCGTTGGAGTCAACATGGGCGGGAATCGTTGGAGTCAACATGGGCCAGCATCCCTGTGGAACGCGTTCACACCTTGTAGAGTCCATGCCTGATGAATTGAGGCTGTTCTGATGGCAAAAGGGGGTGGAACGTAATATTAGAAGAGTGTGTATGAATGTGACTTGAGGAACAATGTGTATTGTAAGGGATGCTGACATCTCATTAAACCCATCAGCTGTGTTCCTCCTCCTCATCATGGGGGGATGTACATTTACACTGCTAATGAGGAGAGTGCTTTGGAGGACAGACAGTCGGAAAATTGGTCAAACAGGCAGGCATGCAGGCAGGCAGAGATAGACAGAGAGGGAGCGAGAGAGAGAGAGTAGAGGAAGGTAGAGGGTTAGGAGGATAAGTGGGAAAGAGGAGGAATTTTATTTTACATGTCTCTTGGAGAGAGGGAAGGGAAAAGATGTTTGAGGGACTGGCAGGCAGTAGGCTTATTAACATTTGACTTGTTTAGGGAGGGATATTCCCCTCCCTCGCTGTATCTCCTCCTCCTGAACACAGCAGTACTCCCTCCCTCCCTGGCTGTATCTCCTCCTCCTGAACACAGCAGTACTCCCTCCCTCCCTGCCTGTATCTCCTCCTCCTGAACACAGCAGTATTCCCTCCCTCCCTGGCTGTATCTCCTCCTGAACACAGCAGTATTCCCTCCCTCCCTGCCTGTATCTCCTCCTCCTGAACACAGCAGTATTCCCTCCCTCCCTCGCTGTATCTCCTCCTCCTGAACACAGCAGTACTCCCTCCCTCCCTGGCTGTATCTCCTCCTCTTGAACACAGCAGTACTCCCTCCCTCCCTGGCTGTATCTCCTCCTCCTGAACACAGCAGTACTCCCTCCCTCCCTGGCTGTATCTCCTCCTCCTGAACACAGCAGTATTCCCCCCTCCCTGCCTGTATCTCCTCCTCCTGAACACAGCAGTATTCCCCCCTCCCTGCCTGTATCTCCTCCTCCTGAACACAGCAGTACTCCCTCCCTCCCTGCCTGTATCTCCTCCTCCTGAACACAGCAGTATCCCCTCCCTCCCTCCTTCCCTGCCTCTTTATATTCTTCATCATTACCCTTCTTCCACTTCCTTTACTCAGCAGACAGTGTCTCCTTCTGATTCAGGGGCTTTGGTTTCGAAAGCTATTTCAAGGACAAGAACAGTCAAAATGCATTATAATTTATAATGTATGAATTATACATTTACACCGTGACTCAGAGTTTCCTCATGTGATAATCCTCTTATATTACCATGCTGGTAAAAATCACCCCTCTCTCCCTATAATAGGCTATTACTGGGTTACTGGTACTCATTTAGCTAATGGTTCAATTATGTGGTGTCGCCCTGAAAGGGCAGGAAATGTGTCACGGACCCAGCTCTGCTTTGGTACAGTATCAACACCCCTTCAGTATATTGAGGGGAAGGATATAGCAGCGCCACTCTGTATTCTTGGAAATTATCAGTATGGATAAGGGGAGGTATGACACCTGCGGTGATGGTTTCTGGTGGCTTCATGCTGGATCTGACTGTATAATGAAGAGTTTAGCTAATAGAGTAGGTCCCTCCCTCTTCGTGTCTCCCTCTTGTACCTTGAAATTATCCAGGGCTTCTGTGAGGAAGGCTGAAGGCAGCGGAAAAGTGCACCCTACTCCCTCACCCTCCCCTGTTTGATATTCAGATCAGCCGCAGCCTTCCTTCGCTCCCTCAAGACTCCCTGACAGAGAGAGTCATGGGAGTACAGGTAAGGGCACACATCAGTACAGGCCAGGGTTATATATAAACCACAGCACCCCACCACCACCAGCTTTCTGCCTCTCAGGCACACTGTGCATCCCAAATGGCACCCTATTTCCTAGTGCACTACTTTTGACCAGCGCCTATCTACTATATAAGGAATAGGGTGCCATTTGGAATGCAAACAGCCTCACACCATCGTCATGTTCTATTCTCAGCAGCTGAAACACTTTTCAATAATAGATCTCCCCCTCTGTCTCCCAAATAGCACCCTATTCCCTTTACAGTGCACTTATCTTTACCACAACCCACTCTGGTCAAAAGTAGTGCACTATATAGGGACTAGGGTACTATTTGGGATGTAGACACTCCATCTTCCTATAGGGCTCCAGAATCACATCACATGACTGCATGCTGCAATCACAAATTAATATTTATTTCTCATAACATTCTTCGTTCTTGCATAAACATAATGCTGAAGCTACATTTTATTTCTGGGTGTTGTTCATGGGGCAGCAGCACGAGGCAACCTTCGTTTCCAAAGGTTAACGATGGGTACCGGCTGTGGCGCTTCGATTAATTGATCCATTATTAAGGCCTCTTTATAACATGTGCTGTTCCATCCAGACACATACAGTGCCTTTGGGAAGTGTTCAGACCCCTTGATGTTTTCCACATTTTGATGCGTTACAGCCTTATTCTAAAATGGATTGAAAAAAAGAGTAATCCTCAGCAATCTACACTCAATAGCCCATAATGACAAAGCGAAAACGGGTATTTAGATATTTTTAGCACATTCTTTGCTAATTTATTTACCGTTGAAGTTGGAAGATTACCTACACCTAGGTTGGAGTCATTAAAACTCATTTTTCAACCACTTCCCAAATGTCTTGTTAACAAACGATAGTTTTGGCAAATTGGTTACGACATCTTTGTGCATGACACAAGTAATTATTCCAACAATTGTTTACAGACAGATTATTTCACTGTATCACAATTCCAGTGGGTCAGAAGTTTACATACACTACGTTGACTGTGCCTTTAAACAGCTTGGAAAATTCCAGAAAAGGATGTCATGGCTTTAGAAGCTTCTGATAGGCTAATTGACATCATTTGAGTCATTTGGAGGTGTACATGTGGATGTATTTCAAGGCCTACCTTCAAACTCAGTGCCTCTTTGCTTGACATCAATTGAAAAATCCAAATAAATCAGCCAAGACCTCAGGAAAAAAAATTGTAGACCTCCACAAGTCTGGTTCATCCTTGGGAGCAGTTTCCAAATGCCTGAAGGTACCACGTTCATCTGTACAAACAATAGTAAGCAAGTATCAACACCATGGGACCACGCAGCCGTCATACTGCTCAGGAAGGAGACACATTCTGTCTCATAGAGATGAACATACTTTGGTGCAAAAAGTGCAAATCAATCCCAGAACAGCAGCAAAAGACCTTGTGAAGATGCTGGAGGAAACAGGTACAAAAGTATCTATATCCACAGTAAAACAAGTCCTATATCGACATAACCTGAAATGCCGCTCAGCAAGGAAGAAGCCACTGCTCCAAAACCGCTATAAAAAAGCCAGACTACAGTTTGCAACTGCACATGGGGACAAAGGTCGTACTTTTTGGAGAAATGTCCTCTGGTCTGATGAAACAAAAATAATGACCATCATTATGTTTGGAGGAAAAAGGGGGAGGCTTGCAAGCCGAAGAAAACCATCCCATCCGTGAAATACGGGGGTGGCAGCATCATCTTGTGGGGGTGCTTTGTGGCAAGAGGGACTGGTGCACTTCACAAAATAGATGACATCATAAGGACGGAAAATTATGTGGATACATTGAAGCAACATCTCAAGACATCAGTCAGGAAGTAAAAGTTTGGTCGCAAATGGGTCTTACAAATGGACAATGACGCCAAGCATACTTCCAAAGTTGTGGTAAAATGTCTTAAGGACAACAAAGTCAAGGTATTGGAGTGGCCATCACAAAGCCCTGACCTCAATCCCATTGAAAATTTGTGGGCAGAAATGAAAAAGAGTGCACGAGCAAGGATGCCTACAAACTTGACCCAGTTACACCAGCTCTGTTCGGAGGAATGGGCCAAAATTCACCCAACTTATTGTGGGAAGCTTGTGGAAGGCTACCCAAAACGTTTGACCCAAGTTAAACAATGTAATGGCAATGCTACCAAATACTAATTGAGTGTATGTAAACTTCTGACCCACTGAGAATGTGACGAAAAAAATAAAAGCTGAAATAAATCACTCTATTATTCTGACATTTCACATTCTTAAAATAAAGTGGTAATCCTAACTGACCTAAAACAGGGAATATTTACTGTGAAAAACTGAGTTTAAATGTTTTTGGCTAAGGTGTATGTAAACGTCCGACTTCCACTGTACATACTATAAATATTCTGACCCTTTGCTATGAGACTCGAATTGACTCGAAATCCATCATCCTTGAGATGTTTCTACAACTTAATCCACCGGTGGTAAATTCAATTGATTGGACATGATTTGGAAAGGCTCACACCTCTCTATATAAGGTTCCGCAGTTGACAATGCATGTCAGAGCAAAAACCAAGCCATGAAGTCAAAGAAATTTTCCGTAGAACTTTTAGAGACCGGATTTTGTCGAGGCACTGATCTGGGGTAGGTTAGAAAAAAATGTCTGCAGCATTGAAGGTCCTCAAGAACACAATGGCCTCCATCATTCTTAAATGGAAGAAGTTGGGAACCACCAAGACTCTTCCTAGAACTGGCCACCCAGCGAAACTGAGCAATCGGATGAAAGCGACCTTGGTCAGGTAGGTGTCCAAGATCCCGATGGTCACTCTGACAGAGCTCTAGAGTTCCTCTGTGGAGATGAGTAAACCTTCCAGAATGACAACCATCTCTCATTGTTTGGGTTGAACAATTAGTCTAGACTCACCCAGCCAATACATTACAGCCTGTGGCCTACAGTAAAAGTGAAAGTCAATCATCCTGATAATAACTAACACAGGCCCATTCCCCTACAGTCATTGGCCCATGCAGCTATGCCTGTCTGCTTGTGATGATGCTGCAGGTTCAGAATACGCTGACCTTGAATCATCACACTAACACACTAGTAACTAGGAGTGTGGTGGTATAATCCATGATTAGTATGACTACCGCCCAATGGCGGTCTGTGCCATTTAAGATGAGGCGTATGATACATTTTTTATGAGCATGGTCTTATTTCTATTGCAGCATATTAGATGACTCATTCATATTCCATTTACCCAGCTTAATGTAACATGGATAGGTTTAGGCTACTTACTACATGATACTTACATTTTCCCTATCATGAGGTTGCTACAACCTAGCCTATGAATCAAAGTTTACAATGTATGTGCAAAGAAATTTGAGTAATCAAGGTGACAGACATGGACATATTCAATAACCGCCTTGCACAATATTGCCTGCATCTAGCTGATTTAGGGTGTAATCATTAGTCCAACAGTTGCAAACAAATTTCTATTGGACAAATTCAGGAATGTTAATCTCCGTTTCTTTCCGTTGGCTTCCTTTTAAGAAACGTTTTTCAACAGAATCGGTGGAATGAATACACCCCTGATCACATGGAAACACAGTTCACTTTCATAGCAGCCAGATTATTGTAAAATTCCTTCTCGCATCTACTCTCTCTCTTCCTCTCACCTTTTCGCTTCGCTTGTAGACTTCAGTGCACAACACGTCAGTTGTCTGTGTCCAGGCATTAAAACTTTTCCAAGCCAAACCTTCATATCATAACCACCACACACAGCCTACATCATTGTCACCATATTAGCTGGCGTCAAGTCAACATAGCTACTAGAACTAACGCGTTAGTAAACCCGCTACAATTATGCAGTACAGTGTACAGTTTGCAAGCAGTTTAGCAATTTTACCGGCGGACCCTGGTGGCAATAAATTAATTAAACGTAAAGCTTACCTTGACTTGGAAGAGCTCCAGTGTTGGATAGCCATAGTGAGCTAGGTAACATACTGTAGCATCCCTCTCTGTTTGAGTAGGCTAAACTAGCTAGCTAGCTGCATTTGCTAGCTAGGTGAAAGTTTTAAAAATCTCTCTTTCTCTTGCTTCTGCTTCATTTTTGAAGAATTGTATTTGTTAAAAACTGTTCCACTATTTTTTTTCTCTCTCTCTCTCTCTCTCTCTCTCTCTCTCTCTGAGTCAACTACTCACAACATTTTATGCACTGCAGTGCCATATAGTTGTAGCTTATGCTTTCAGTACTAAAATTAATTCTCTGATCCTTTGATTGGGTGGACAACATGTCAGTTCATGCTGCAATAGCTCTGATAGGTTGGAGGACGTCCTCCGGAAGTTGTAATAATTACTTTGAAGTCTATGGAAGGGAGGTGAGAACCACGAGCCTCCTAGGTTTTGTATTGAAGTCAATGTACCCAGAGGAGGATGGGAACTAGTTGTCCTCCGGCTACACCATGGAGCTACCCTACCATGGAGCTACCCTGCTTTTGAGGCTACTGTAGACCTTAATTCAAAACAGTGTGTTTTAATCAATTATTTGGTGACGTGAATATATTTAGTGTAGTTTTAACTCAAATTATAATCATATCAAATTGTATTTGTCACATACACATGGTTAGCAGATGTTAATGCAAGTGTAGCGAAATGCTTGTGCTTCTAGTTCCGAGAATGCAGTAATAACCAACGAGTAATCTAACCTAACAATTTCACAACAACTACCTTATAAACACACAAGTGTAAAGGGATGAAGAATATGTACATAAAGATATATGAATGAGTGATGGTACAGAACGGCATAGGCAAGATGCAGTAGATGGTATCGAGTACAGTATATACATATGATATGAGTAATGTAGGGTATGAAAACATATAAAAGTGAAATTGTTTAAAGTGGCTAGTGAAAAATGTATTACATAAAGATGGCAAGATGCAGTAGATGATATAGAGTACAGTATATACATATGAGATTAGTAATGTAGGGTCTGTAAACATTATATTAAGTGGCATTGTTTAAAGTGGCTAGTGATACATTTTTTACATCAATTTTTCCATTATTAAAGTGGCTGGAATTGAGTCAGTATGTTGGCAACAGCCACTCAATGTTATTGGTGGCTGTTTAAGAGTCTGATGGCCTTGAGATAGAAGCTGTTTTTCATTCTCTTGGTCCCTGCTTTCATGCACCTGTACTGACCTCGTCTTCTGGATGATAGCAGGGTGTACAGGCAGTGGCTTGGGTAGTTGTTGTCCTTGATGATCTTTATGGCCTTCCTGTGACATCGGGTGGTGTAGGTGTCCTGGAGGGCAGGTAGTTTTCTCACGGTGATGCATTGTGCAGACCTCTCTATCCTCTGGAGAGCCTTACGGTTGTGGGCGGAGCAGTTGCTCTCGACAGTGCATCTGTAAAAGTTTGTGAGTGCTTTTGGTGACAAGCCAAATTTCTTCAGCCTCGCTGTCTGTGTGGGAGGACCAATTCAGTTTGTCCGTGATGTGTACGCAGAGGAACTTAAAACTTACTACCCTCTCCACTACTGTCCCGTTGATGTGGATAGGGGGGTGCTCCCTCTGCTGTTTCCTGAAGTCCACGATCATCTCCTTTGTTTTGTTGACGTTGAGTGTGAGGTTATTTTCCTGACACCACACTCCGAGGGCCCTCACCTCCTCTCTGTAGGCCGTTTCGTAGTTGTTGTTAATCAAGCCTACCACTGTCGTCTGCAAACTTGATGATTGAGTTGGAGGCGTGCATGGCCACGCAGTCGTGGGTGAACAGGGAGTACAGGAGAGGGCTCAGAACGCACCCTTGTGGGGCCCCAGTGTTGAGGATCAGAGGGGTGGAGATGTTGTTACCTACCCTCACCAACTGGGGACGGCCCGTCATGAAGTCCAGTACCCAGTTGCACAGGGCGGGGTCGAGACTCAGGGTCTCGAGCTTGATGACGAGTTTGGAGGGTACTATGGTGTTAAATGCTGAGTTGTAGTCGATAAACAGCATTCTCACATAGGTATTCCTCTTGTCCAGATGGGTTAGGGCAGTGTGCATTGTGGTTGCGATTGCGATTGCGTCGTCTGTGGACCTTTTGGGGTGGTAAGCAAATTGGAGTGGGTCTAGGGTGTCAGGTAGGGTGGAGGTGATATGGTCCTTGACTAGTCTCTCAAAGGACTTCATGATGACGGAAGTGAGTGCTACGGGGCGGTAGTTGTTTAGCTCAGTTACCTTAGCTTTTTTGGGAACAGGAACAATGGTGGCCCTCTTGAAGCATGTGCGAACAGCAGACTGGGATAAGGATTGATTGAATATGTCCATAAACACACCAGCCAGCTGGTCTGCGCATGCTCTGAGGACGTGGCTGGGGATGCCGTCTGGGCCTGCCGCCTTGCGAGGCTTAACACATTTAAATGTTTTACTCACGTCGGCTGCAGTGAAGGGTAGGTTTTGGTAGCGGGCCATGTCAGTGGCACTGTATTGACCTCAAAGCGAGCAAAGAAGTTGTTTAGTCTGTCTGGGAGCAAGACATCCTGGACCGCAACGGGGCTGGTTTTCTTTTTGTAATCCTTGATTGACTGTAGACCCTGCCACATACCTCGTGCCTGAGCCGTTGAATTGCGACTCTACTTTGTCTCTATACTGACGCTTGGCTTGTTTGATTGCCTTGCAGAGGGAATAGCTACACTGTTTGTATTCGGTCATGTTTCCGGTCACCTTGCCCTGGTTAAAAGCAGCGGTTCGCGCTTTGTTTTGTGCGAATGCTGTCATCAATCCACGTTTTCTGGTTTGGGAATGTTTTAATAGGTGCTGTGGGTACGACATCACCGATGCACTTGCTAATAAACTCGCTCATCGAATCAGCGTATTCGTCACTGTTGTTGTTTGACGCAATGCGGAACATATCCCAATCCACGTGATCGAAGCAATCTTGAAGCGTGGAATCAGATTGGTCGGACCAGCATTGAACAGACCTGAGCGCGGGAGCTTCCTGTTTTAGTTTCTGTCTGTAGGCTGGAAGCAACAAAATGGAGTCGTGGTCAGCTTTTCCGAAAGGAGGGCGGGGGAGGGCCTTATCTGCATTGTGGAAGTTAGAATAACAATAATCCAGGGTTTTACCAGCCCTAGTAGCACAATCGATATGCTGATAGAATTTAGGGAGTCTTGTTTTCAGATTAGCCTTGTTAAAATCCCCAGCTACAATGAATGCAGCGGAATATGTGGTTTCCAGTTTACATAGAGTCAAATAAAGTCCGTTCAGGGCCATCGATGCTTGGGGGGGAATATATGCGGCTGTGAATTCTCTTGGTAGATAATGCGGTCGACATTTGATTGTGAGGAATTCTAAGTCAGGTGAACAGAAGGACTTGAGTTCCTGTATGTTGTTATGATCACACCACGTCAGAAGACCGCTTCGTCTGCCCCTTTTACGGCGTCGTTGTTTTGGTCGCCGGCTGGGATCCGATCCATTGTCCTGGGTGGTGGGCAAAACACAGGATCCGCTTCGGGAAAGTCGTATTCCTGGTCTTTATGATGGTGAGTTGACGTTGCTTTTATATCCAGTAGTTCCTCCCGACTGTATGTAATAAAACCTCAAATTTCCTGGGGTACCAATGTAAGGGAACCTTTTAATTGTTTCACTATTTTTATTTTTATGAAATTCACTGAGGATGGGCTTCCCTTTCATCCTCTGAGGAGCCTCCACTGCTACTGCCTTGTCTACTATTGCTACTACCACTACCATAGATCCTATATCTATTGTATGTATACATTATGGACTACTTTTACATCCCTTTACTATATGACCTGCAATTTAGGACAATGATTTAAAAAATGCATGCAAACATGCTGGCTGTATGCTTTAGGCAGGCAGGGGGTTAACTGCATACATATGTTGTATCTGTAATACTGAGCCAGTGATATCTAATATATAATATAATATATGCCATTTAGCTGACGCTTTTATCCAAAGCGACTTACAGTCATGTGTGCATACATTCTACGTATGGGTCTCTGATCCATTCATGTTCTGTTACAAGTACAGAACAGCACAGTACACTACAGAACAGTACAGTAAGCTACAACCATAGAGGTCAGTTCATGTAGAGATATAGAGATATCTGGAGGGAGGCCAGTTCATAGCTCATCTGTTATAGAGATCACAGGGTGAATTTTAAAAAATGATTTAAATTAAAATGTCCAATTTAAAGAGGTTTCATTTTTTCTTTACCATTACATTTTGGCATCACTGTCATTTGAGGTTACACATGGTTGGGTAATGCATATACTTAGTCTTACTTTGAGTTCAGCACCATGGATAGCTCCCTCTTTGTTTCCTGTAGCTGCAAGTGTTTTCAATACTACTAACAACTACACAAGCATCTCACAGTGACACGCATCTCTAACACTACACGCATACTCACACACAGCCCCTATATAGGCATTTAAAAATGGATTCTATGTCTTTCTCGCTCTCCTCAGCGCTTCAACTTTGTGTCTCTGCCCACGGACGTTCTGGAGATCGAGGTGAAAGATAAGTTTGCCAAGAGTCGTCCCATCATCAAACGTTTCCTGGGCAAGCTGTCCATGCCTGTGCAGAGGCTACTGGAGAAGCATGCAATTGGGTATGGCTCAGGAATAAACAGGACGCTCATAGGATTATCAGGATAATCAAATGCTTACAAGAGCCCTCTAATTCAGGGCAAACACCAAAATGTGTGTGGGGGGGGGGTTGAATCATAAAGTAACACGTCTCCCTCTTGAATCCCCCCTATGTTCACCCCCTCTCTTTATCTCTCACCTCTCCGCTCTCCCTCCCCTCTTTCTTTCCTCCTCCATAGTGACCGTGTGGTTAGCTACACACTGGGCCGAAGGCTGCCGACGGAACATGTCAGTGGACAGCTGCAGTTCAGATTTGAGATCACTTCCTCCATTCATCCAGGTTCCTTTTTCTCGCACACATATCATCTCACACACGTCCAGACCTGGGTTCAAATAGTACTAGTTTTCCTTCAAACACTTTATCTGCACTTGATCAAACTTGCCTGGCGTAATGGAGCTCAGGGAATAGTCCCACAGTTACAAACCCCACCCATCTGGTTCTCTCAGTAGGCTCAATCAAAACTCAAAGTTATTTAACAGAAACATATAGTATTTGAACCCAGGTTTGTTCACATCCTGTTTGTCTTCTTCCTCTCATTTAGGTTCAATTAGTCTGTTTCTTAATACAAAGGTAGGACAATTAGAATATATAATATCTACTGTATGTCTGTAAATATCAACTGTCATATCTAGGTTTTGACAGGCAGATATTAAGCATTGATTATTCTGGTATTGTCATGTGCCATATTGTCATGCTGCTTCGGTCTATACAATATTTTATATTTATTGACATACCATAGCAGAAACAGAATAGTCTATTAAGAGTTAAAAGAGTGTGAGTTAATGTGGATATGCCCCACTGTGTCGTAGCCAGGCCCCTGACTGTGAGGTAATGAGCTCTGTTCTCCCCCTGCAGATGATGAGGACATGTCTCTCAGCACGGAGCCTGAGTGTACCGCTGTGCAGGAGAACCAAGGGGAAGGCCAGTCTTCCCAGGCCCAAGGCCAGGCAGAGGACACCATGAGCCTGGATCCGGGGGCTCCTGAACTCCCCATGGATGAGGAGGAATATACTGGAGCTCCAGAACTCCCTATTGGAGGGGATACAGATACTGACACTCCTATGGAGGGGGATCCAGCAAGGCCTTCGAGTTCAAAGCAGCCCACAGATGGAGATGGAGACTCAGGGCCTGGCTGTTCCAGAGCAGAAGCCCTAAAAACAGAACCAAGCGAACCAGAAGTCCATGGTGCCCACGGGGAGGCGGTTGTGGCTGTAGCTGTTTCTGCAGAGAAGCTACCCACGGTAGAGGAGAACAGTGAGGAAGGGGACCAGCAGACCCCCACTAGTCCTCAGCCTGCTGTCCCAGAGGAGCAGAGGGCTATTGGGCAGGAGGCTGAGTGGGCAGAGGGGGTGGAAAGTGCCCCAGTAGAGGGTCAGTTCAGCTCTGCTGTAGTGCAGGACATGGAGAGTGCAGCCTTTGGAGCCTCTCGAGGGCCAGCAGAACAGCAGGCAGTGGGGCAGGAAGAGGGAGACGAGGACTCCTGCTCCCTGCGCGTCAGGACCACCCCTAGACGTAAGAACCGGCCCTGCTCCCTGCCTGTGTCCGAGCTGGAGACAGTCATCGCCTCGGCTTGCGGGGAGCCTGAAACCCCTCGCTCACACTACATCCGCATCCACCACCTCCTCCACAGCTTGCCCTCTGCCCAGCCAGAAACCCAGGAAGACGGGGAGGGAGAGCAGGCTGAGGCTGAGATGGAGTCCGACTTGGACCCAGATCCAGACCCAGACCCAGGCCCTGACCAGCTAAGCCCCAGGGACCAGGATGGCTCAGAAGAGGATGAGAAGGCCGAGCCCCTGACCCCTGGCCCAAGGAGGACCCTGCCCCGCAGCCTGTCCATTGAGCGTCTGTCCGACCTGGCCCTGTTGCTGGACAGCAAGGGCCGCCACCCCCAGGGCCAGGTCAGGGGTCACCAGAGAGTGTCCGACGAGGATGACATGGAGCCCTGCTGTAGTAGCTCATGCTACGAGGGCCGAGTAGGCCACACCCGGGCACCTCTACTGGCTGCAAGCAGGACATCTGAGGGGAGCAGTGCTTTCTCCTCCCAAGAGGATGAGGACATGGAGGTGAGCGGGGCAGAGAGCAGGGAGCCAGGGGATGGCATGCCCCAATGGCAAGAGGCCCCATCCACGCAGGTCCAGAGCCCCCAGAGCTTCATGGGAAATGGAGAGTCACCCGTGGCTGGGCCCAGTGGGAGGATAGGACGTGAGTTGAGTTCCTCACTGAATACTAACTTGAGATATGGAGATGTAGTTTGGATAACTTAGGGTAGACTGACCTGTTTTTGTCGTCCCATAGGTGATTGTCCCTTACCTTCCAGTCATCCTCCAGTTAGCCAGCTTCCTGCTCTGCGTCCTGATTCTCATCACTACCCCACCATCGATGAACCACTGCCACCAAGTAAGCATTTGGTATAAATGTTGTCTGAGTCAAATCATGCATATTTCTTGTTGATAAACAAGGAATATGCACGAGGAATGGGAGAAGGTCTCTAGAGATCTGAGATCCAGAGGTCTGGAGAATCGAGGAGGGGATGGGGTCAAGCGCGCTGGTTGTCGGGCGGCCAGATCTCACTAGTTGCATGATGTCATCCAGAGAGAGAGAGGGGAGAAAGAGTTCATGGTGTAGGGTAGTTCTGTGTGACCAGTGGACTCAATAGGGTAGCAGATGTTGCCACCCTTTTTTTCAAAGTGGAGACAAAGTCGTCCACAGAGAGGGCGGAGGGAGGGGGAGGGATGGAGGATTAAGAAGGGAGGAGAAGGTGGAAAAGAGTTCCCTAGGGTTAGAGGTAGAAGCTTGAAATGTTGAGTGGTAGAAAGTGGCTTTAGCAGTGGATACAGAGGAAGAGAAGGTAGAGAGGAGGGAGTGAAAGGATGATAGGTCCTGCGACAGCGCATAACCATCTAGGTAGCGGCTGAGTGTTTAGGGTTGGAGGAAAGGGAGAAAAGGAAACAAAGTAGTGATCAGAGAATGGGGGGGGTGTTGGAGTGAGATTAGAAGACGAGCAGCCTCTAGTAAAGATGAGGTCAAGTGTATTGCCTTCCTGGTGAGTTGGAGAGGATTGGGAAATGGTGAGGTCAAAAGAGGCAAAGAGGAAGGAGAGAGTTGGAAAGAAATTAATCGAAGGCAGACGCCATCGTCAGGAAATTAGCTTATCAAGGTGTCAAGCTCATTGAGGAACTTTCCAAGGGCACCTGTTGGGCGATAGATGACAATAATGTTAAGCTTGAGTGGATAAGTTTAAGTGAATCACGGGATTCAAATGAGGAGATGGACAGGTGAGAGAGGGAGGAAAGAGAAAAGAGAGAATTCCCACTTAGGAGAAATGGGAAAACCTGTGCCACCACAATGATGACCAGATGCTCTCGGACTATGAGGGAAAACATAGTCAGATGAAGAAAGAGCATCTGTGGTGTTCTCTGGGGTGATCCATGTCTCCGTCAGGGCCAAAACGTCAAAGGACTGAATGGCAGCGTAGGCCGAGATGAACTTGTCATTCTTTACCGCAGATGGGCAGTTTCAAATGCTGCCAGCGACCCAGAATTCCACATGGGTTGTGCGTGCAGGGTACACTAAATTAGAAGGGTTGCAGCCAAAGTGTGGAGAGCATCTGTAAAGCCTTCAGGGAGAGGTGTGAACAGGTATAGAAAACACACACATAGTTGACAAAGATACAAAAAAAAGAAATGGGATGATCTGTAAATAGCTGGGTAAGATACTCAAGCGAGAGAGTGGTGTGGAGCCCTCCTTGAATAACTCTGCAGAACAGTCTTTGTTTTGGCGACGGTCTTAGTTTCACAACAAAACTGCCACTGACATGACTGTCACTTACAGTTGTCACTGAGAAATCAGGGGAAACGGAAGAACTAACAGTAATTGTTAATTGCCTAGCAGAGGTGGAGAGCACACCTCCCTGTAGTAATTGCTGATTGCCTAGAAGAGGTGACATCACTCCCCGTCCAATAGAGCCACTGATTACCAAAACAATTTACAAATTGCCCTTCCCTTTGATCCTGGTTGATGTGTCACAACTATCTTTAAATTATGAGCAGTCAGCAGTTCACACACCAAGTAGGCCACTGGGAAGACATGTAGCACTTAAAGTAGATGGCCCGAGCTAGCAAAAAGATAGTACTAGACCACAACAGATAAAGACTAAATAAATTATACTTACCACTCCTGGAGATATCAGGAGTCCTCTAGCTACAGAATGAAGCACTCTGAGATTGAGCCTGAGAAGCTGGGGAAATACATTCAGAAAATAAATGAAACCACTCCTCCTCCGATACAGCCACTGATTACAAAAACAAGTCACAAATTGCTCTGCTAAGGAGAGCATGAGAACACAGTCGTCCAGAACAGCTGGTGCTCTCTTGCATAGTTCAGTGTCGCTTGCCTCGATGCGAGCATATCAATCAAATGTATTTATAAAGCCCTTTTTACATCAGCAGATGTCACAAAGTGCTTATACAGAAACCCAGCCTAAAACCCCCAAAAGCAAGCAATGCAGATGTAGAAGGAACCTAGGACGAAACCTAGAGAGGAACCAGGCTCTGACGGTTGTCCAGTCCTCTTCTGGCTGTCCCGATGGAGATTATAAGAGTACAAGGCTAGATTGTTTTTCAAGATGTTAAAACATTCATAAATGTCCAGCAGGGTCAAATAATAATCATAGTGGTTATAGAAGGGATTTAGCTCATCTGATAGGCTTGTGTCACTGGGCAGCTCACGGCAGGGTTTCCCAGTGATAGTTTGCAAGCCTTGCCACATCTAACGTGTGTCAGAGCCATTGTAGTAGGATTCAATCTTAGTCCTGTACTGATATTTGAGGGTTTAATGGCTTGTCAAAGATCGTAGCAGGATTTCTTATAAGTGTCTGGATTAGTTTCCCGCTCCTTGAAAGCGGCAGCTCTAGACTTTAGCTCAGTGGGGATGTTGCATGTACTCTGTTGCTTCTGGTTGGGACATGTACAGTACCAGTCAAAAGTTTGGACACACCTAGTCATTTCAGGGTTTATCTTTATTTTTACTATTTTCTACATTGCAAAATAATAGTGAAGACATCAAAACTATTACATAACACATGGAATCATGTATCATGTATTAACCAAATCAAAATATATTTTATGTTTGAGGTTCTTCAAAGTAGCCACCCTTTGCCTTGATGACAGCTTTGCACACTGTTGGCATTCTCTCAACCAGCTTTGAGGTAGTCACCTGGAATGCATGTCAATTAACAAGTGTACCTTAAAAAGAAAGGAGGACAAAGGCACTCTTCATATAATTAATTAAAATGCCTGTATTTGTATTGCATGTTCAATAGAAACAAAGTTGTAATAATCTGACATGTTTCAGCTGCATGGCCATCGTCAGTGGGTACAAAGAAATAATACAATGTCCTCTTTTGAACAGCTTTTCCAATTAGCCCTAATTTGAAGAGGGACTGGTTGCAAAATTGATTGGACACACCTAGTAAGCAATATTATACGCATTAAAAAGTTAAATACTGTAGCTATGTTATCAAAAAATTCAACTCCAAGCTAGAAGTATCAGAACGCCTAGAAAGGTAGTTCTAACCTTAAATATGACTAGGAGAAGTGTCAAGAACAAGAAAGCAATATATTCCATAGTACACTAGAACACAGCAAACATGAACAACAACAGTCTAAACATAGCTGAGGGAAATTGAGCTAAATGTCCACTAGATGACAACAAATGGACCTATCACTACCCTACAGGAAGGTTGAGAAATCCATATCTTCATTTAAACCAGGGTACTTAGTGGCCTGTAGTTTGTAAATCCATATCTTCGTTTAAACCAGGGTACTTAGTGGCCTGTAGTTTGTAAATCCATATCTTCGTTTAAACCAGGGTACTTAGTGGCCTGTAGTTTGTAAATCCATATCTTCATTTAAACCAGGGTACTTAGTGGCCTGTAGTTTGTAAATCCATATCTTCATTTAAACCAGGGTACTTAGTGGCCTGTAGTTTGTAAATCCATATCTTCATTTAAACCAGGGTACTTAGTGGCCTGTAGTTGGTTAATCCATATCTTCATTTAAACCAGGGTACTTAGTGGCCTGTAGTTTGTAAATCTAAAAACTTTCCCTTTGGTTTAACTGTTTAACTGTCAAATTGAGGCAGGAACATGATCAATACCCATAGCTTGTAGGGGGCAGGGTTGCCATGGTGTAAGGACTTGTAGTGCCTTGCCATGGGGTAATCTTCATTGCCTACCCGTATGGCATACTTGTGTTCCACTAAGCAGTCTTGAAGGCGTCTCTTTGTCCGTCCAATGTAGAACATCTTGCACTGTGGACATTCCAATCTATAGATGACATGAGTGGTTTTACAGTTAATGAAATGCTTGACGTAATACACCATTTTAGAAGCTGTGTCAACAAAATACTTCTTCTGTACAATATTACTGCAATTGTTGCTCTGGTTACATTGAAATGTTTTTTTGAGAGTCACCAGGAAGATAACTGTGGACTAATGTGTCATTTAGGGTCGGACATCTCTTAAAGCTTATGACGTGGCTCAGGGAAGACTTGGCGTTGTAGCATATCACTTTGGATGATTCCCTAATTATTTTCAATTATTCTTTTAATGTTCTCTGCTTCAGTGTTGTATTTTGTAACAGCATACACTCTACTCTCTCTGATGTATCACGAGGCACTCACCTTCGCAACAAGTTCTCTCTGTCAAGTATTCCAGCCCTTATACCTGCATTTTTCGGGACCTGAACGCTGTTGCCCCGATTCAAGAGGCGATTCTCCAATTCAGCAGATTTGACACTGTAGTCTGTTTCCTAATCTTCTGTATACACTCGTGGCCAAAGGGTTTAGAGAATGACACAAATATTAATTTTCACAAAGTCTGCTGCCTCAGTGTCTTTAGATATTTTTGTCTGATGTTACTATGGAATACTGAAATATAATTACAAGCATTTCACAAGTATCAAAGGCTTTTATTAACAATTACATGAAGTTGATGCAGAGTCAAAATTTGCAGTGTTGACCCTTCTTTTTCAAGACCTCTGTAATCTGCCCTGGCATGCTGTCAATTAACTTCTGGTTCACATCCTGAATGATGGCAGCCCATTCTTGCATAATCAATGCTTGGAGTTGGTCAGAAGTTGTGGGTTTTTGTTTGTCCACCCGCCTCTTGAGGATTGACCACAAGTTCTCAATGGGACTAAGGTCTCGGGAGTTTCCTGGCCATGGACCCGAAATAAATGAAATCAAATGTATTTATATAGCCCTTCGTACATCAGCTGATATCTCAAAGTGCTTGCTGTACAGAAACCCAGTCTAAAACCCCAAACAGCAAGCAATGCAGGTGTAGAAGCACGGTGGCTAGGAAAAACTCCCTAGAAAAGGCCAAAACCTGGGAAGAAACCTAGAGAGGAACCAGGCTATGAGGTGTGCAGTCCTCTTCTGGCTGTGCCGGGTGGAGATTATAACAGAACATGGCCAAGATGCTCAAATGTTCATAAATGACCAGCATGGTCAAATAATAATAATCACAGTAGTTGTCGAGGGTGCAGCAAGTCAGCACCTCAGGAGTAAATGTCAGTTGGCTTTTCATAGCCGATCATGAAGAGTATCTCTACCACTCCTGCTGTCTCTACAGAGATGAAAACAGCAGGTCTGGGACAGGTAGTACGTCCGGTGAACAGGTCAGGATTCCATAGCCGCAGGCAGAACAGTTGAAACTGGAGCAGCAGCACGGCCAGGTGGACTGGGGACAGCAAGGAATCATCATGCCAGGTAGTCCTGAGGCATGGTCCTAGGGCTCAGGTCCTCCGAGAGAGAGAAAAAAAGAGAGAATTAGAGAGAGCATACTTAAATTCACACAGGACACCGGATAAGACAGGAGAAGTACTCCAGCTATAACAAACTGACCCAAGTCCCCCGACACATAAACTACTGCAGCATAAATACTGGAGGCTGAGACAGGAGGGGTCAGGAGACACTGTGGCCCCATCCGATGATACCCCCGGACAGGGCCAAACAGGAAGGATATAACCCCACCCACTTTGCCAAAGCACGGCCCCCACACCACTAGAGGGATATCTTCAACCACCCACTCTCCGCAATGGCACAACCCAAGGGGGGGCGCCAACCCAGACAGGAAGATCACGTCAGTGACTCAAGCCACTCAAGTGACGCACCCCTCCAAGGGACGGAAAGACCTCAAATATCAATGTTTTGTTCCCCGAGCCACTTAGTTATCACTTTTGCCTTATGGCATGGTGCTCCATCATGCTGGAAAAGGCATTGTTCGTCAGCAAACTGTTCCTGGATGGTTGGGAGAAGTTGATCTCGGAGGATGTGTTGGTACCATTCTTTATTCATGGCTGTGTTCTTAGGCAAAATTGTGAGTGAGCCCACTCCCTTGGCTGAGAAGCAACCCCACACATGAATGGTCTCAGGATGCCTTACTGTTGGCATGACACAGGACTGATGGTAGCGCTCACCTTTTCTTGCCCGGACAAGCTTTTTTCCGGATGCCCCAAACAATCGGAAAGGGGATTCATCAGAGAAAATTACTTTACCCCAGTCCTCAGCAGTCCAATCCCTGTAGCTTTTGCAGAATATTAGTTTGTCCTTGATGTTTTTCCTGGAGAGAAGTGGCTTCTTTGATGCCCTTCTTGACACCAGGCCATTCTCCAAAAGTCTACGCCTCACTGTGCGTGCAGATGCACTCACACCTGCCTGCTGCCATTCATGAGTAAGTTCTGTACTAGTGGAGCCCCGATCCCGTATCTGAATCAACTTTAGGAGACGGTCCTGGTGCTTGGTGGACTTTCTTGGGCGTCTTGAAGACTTCTTCACAACAATTGAACCGCTCTCCTTGAAGTTCTTGATGATCAGATAAATGGTTAATTTAGGTGCAATCTTACTGGCAGTAATATCCTTGCCTGTGAAGCCCTTTTTGTGCAAAGCAATGATGACGGCATGTGTTTCCTTGCAGGTGACCATATTTTACAGAGGAAGAACAATGATTCCAAGCACCACCCTCCTTTTAAGCTTCCAGTCTGTTATTCGAACTCAATCAACATGACAGAGTGATCTGCAGCCTTGTCCTCGTCAACACTCACACCTGTGTCACTGACATGATGTCAGCTGGTCCTTTTGTGGCAGGGCTGAAATGCATTGAATTATTTTGGAGGGGGATTCAGTTCATTTGTGTGGCAAAGAGGGACTTTGGAATTAATTGCAATTCATCTGATCACTCTTCATAACATTCTGGAGTATATGCAAATTGCCATCATACAAACTGAGGCAGCAGACTTTGTGAAAATTTATATTTGTGTCATTCTCAAAACTTTTGGCCACGACTGTACTACCCCTACCTTGTCACAACACAATTGATTGGCTCAAACACATTAAGAAGGAAAGAAATTGCACAAATGGACTTAACAAGACACACGTGTTAATTGAAATGCATTCCAGGTGACTATCTCATTATAAGAGAATGCCAAGAGTGTGCAAAGGCAAAGCTTGTGAGGCAAAGCTTGGCTATTCAAGGCAAAGAAGAATCTCAAATATAAAATATATTTTTTGGTTACTACATGATTCCATATGTGTTATTTCATAGTTTTGATGTATTCACTATTATTCTACAATGTAGAACATAGTAAAAATAAAGAAAAACACTGAAATGAGTAGGTGTGTCCAAACTTTTGACTGGTACTGTACATATCCCAACCAGAAGCCATGGATTACAGGCAACGTCCCCACTGAGCTAAAGTCTAGAGCTGCCCCGCTTTCAAGGAGCGGGACATGAATCTAGACACTTATAAGAAATCCCGCTACGATCAAAATAAAGAAAAACCCTTAAATGAGTAGGTGTGTACAAACGTTTGACTAACATTGTACATACAATCACTGTGGGGATGATGTTGTCGATGCACTTATTAACGAAGCCGGTGACTGATGTGGTAAACTCCTCAATGTTATTGGACGAATCCCGAAACATATTCCCATCTGTGCTAGCGAAACAGTCCTGTAGCGTAGCATCTGCTTCATTGGACCACTTCACTGGTACTTCCTGTTTGAGTTTTTGCTTGTAAGCAGGAATCAGAAGGATAGAGTTATGGTCAGATTTCAGATTTGTGTGGAGTAAAGGTGATCTAGATTTATTTCACCTCTAGGTGACATGCTGGTAAAATGAGGTAAGACCAATTTTAGTTTCCTTGCATTAAAATCACTGGCCACTGGGAGTGCCACCTCTGGATGTGCATTTTTTTGTTTGCTTATGTGTGTGTGTGTGTGTGTGTGTGTGTGTGTGTGTGTGTGTGTGTGTGTGTGTGTGTGTGTGTGTGTGTGTGTGTGTGTGTGTGTGTGTGTGTGTAGACTGGGAGGCACGTGTGGACAGCCATGGTCGTGTGTTCTATGTGGACCACATCAACAGGACCACCACGTGGCAGAGACCCACTTCAGCAGCCACGCCCGACGGCATGAGGAGGTCCGGATCCGTTCAGCAGATGGAACAACTCAATAGGAGGTGAGTGAAGGGGTAGAGGGTAAGAAAGAGAAGAGAGCTAGGGAGACAGTGTCCAAAACATAGTTCTGTAGTCATGTTGTGGTCACTACACTTTTTTTGAAGTCACTACGATACTTTTGGAATTGTTTCTTTATTTTATGTTCAAAAAGCACAACTGAAAACATACATTATATAGGGCCACTTGGTGGTTGTAGGAAGAATGTAAAGCCTCTTTGTTTTTTTGGATGATTTTAATAGAAATGGTTCAGTTCTTTATGAGTATTGGGGAGTTTTGTATTAAGATCAAATTATTGAATCTCTTTGATACCAATATATTTTGTGTGCTGAACATTTGGTATGTGCTGTGACCGCTTGCTATGTAAGGTGTGATTTTTTTTGGGGGGGGGGGCTAATATTAGAGCCATTACTAGAAGAACTCTATCAAATGCCTGAGATATTTTGGATGGAGAAAGAATTACTTGACAGTAAAAATCAAATGAGAAATGTGCAGAACAGGCTGTGAATAAGTGTTATTGCTTAAGTGTTATTATACAAACGCAGTGCATGAAATCTCTTAACGGGATTGGGGAGACAGAAAGCCGAGGGAGACAAAATTCATTTCAATGGTTATTGCTGCGCTGGTGGAATTCGCTGTGTGTGTCTGGAATGTGAAGCGTGTCCAATTGGAAGCATGAGCAGTGGACAGTGTCGGGGCTGTGTCAGAGATCTTTTTCATTGTCAGACTTGACATGTGTAGAAGACTATTACGGTGGTATAATCCATTGATCAATGGTCTCAAATTCAATTCTTCTCTCTCTGGTGCTTTGTGAGTATAAGCTTGAGTTCTGCCCCTCTTCTCTGGATGAATTAACATTGAATTCATTAACAAAAGTCCATATTCAATGGAATACAACTGTATTTTATCCCTACGGGCAGTTAAGAATCTGCACTAAATATTACTGGCAGACAAATTGTGACCTTTCAAGCTGGATTTGACTGCATAGACTCAATGAGTATGGTTACATGCACACAATAATGCAATTATTGTTGATAGTCAGATTACTATAATAGTTTGATTAAAACGTTGACATGCTTTGTAAGAAGAACGATTCATAATTCCATGTTAAACCAACGCCCCAATACCCTCATAATCCTGTTTCCATGGACAGATCTGAAATCAGTCTACTGAATGCACTCTGATAAATGCAGAAAATCACCAATCAAAATAAACGTTCTACCCCAGCGTCCATGTTATTTCTGGAAAGCATATTTGATTTTGAGTTCGGACATATAAAGTTTGTATGTGAAAACTACTTCTAAGACGCATATATTCAGTTGTTTCCGAACTCACTTCATTCGGTCTAAAGAGGGAGGCTCTCGGCTGGTGTTAGCACATACACAGATCAAATACACTGCTGGAACACCGATTAAGATGTTTACATGTTCTAATAATTTGAAAGATTGATCAGAAAAGAAGTTGTTTTAATCTGCCTATGTTTAATTCGATGTTGACCTTATGCCAATTAAGATAAGCAGGGTAATGTGTTTACATGATTACTGCATAATCTGCCTACTGCCATAGTCAGTTTAGAATCAAATTATTACTGTGCATGTAAACGTACTCAGATAAGAGATAGTATATGATAAGTCATGTTCACTAGTTTCTTGCACTCTTAAAGAATTGGTCTATATGCAGGCAGCGGTGCTCTGATTTCTGGATGTTTGGTAAATGTGTGCTGGTGTGTTTGTCAGGTACCAGAGCATCCAGAGGACCATGGCCATAGACAGGAGTGAGAATGAAGAAAGCAGAAGCAGGAGTGAGAGAACAAGCCTCAACAACAACAGCAGTGAGACTGATTCTCCTCCAATGGCTAATGGTGAGTAGGACCACACCACAATGTCACAATTACAGAATGCAATAAGCTGATGTGCTATTTAAGTGTAGTCTTGCTTTGTAAAACTAATGGGTCTACACAGATCCTGTTTAGTGAGAGACTTATCAAAGTACTACATACATACAAAATTGTACATAAGTCACCATTCAGTGAATTGTTCCTTTGTTTCTCCTGGTGTGTGTGTGTAGAGCTGAGAAGAGACAGCTCCTCCTCATCATCATCATCTCCAGTCAACAGCCAGAAAATCACAGCTCTGCTACAGAGCCCAGCGGTGAAGTTCATCACACACCCAGAGTTCTTCACTGTCCTCCACGCCAACTATGTGAGTACCTGTCTCCCCAGTGGACATTTATAACTCTACACAGTCAGCATGGCTCATCTGACAAATAAGCATCATTTCCCTTTGAACAGCAATATCAATGCTTAGTAACATATTGTCTTCAGTAACAGATGCTGAATATTCTTCCATTTTGGTTCAGATTGGTTGCATATGGGGTTTCTAGTTTCCATGGTCATGCCGAGCTCTTCTTCTCTTCTCAGGGGGCCTATCGCATGTTCACCAGCAGTACGTGCCTGAAGCACATGATCCTGAAGATTCGTAGAGATGCTCGTAACCTTGAGAGGTACCAGCACAACAGAGACCTGGTCACATTCCTCAACCGCTTCACTGACGCCCAGCTGGAACTGCCCCGGGGCTGGGAGATCAAGACTGACCCTCAGGGCAAGGTGCAGAGACAAAGATCCTCAGTTCATCCACAGATAACTCACCAACCTATTCACAAAAGGGCGGATTGTACCTTGGTTGAAAGATGGAAAATATGTGGGAAAATTGAGGGGGTGGGCTGAATAAGTATACTAATTATACTATTGATTTGGTATTTGCCTTCAGATCTAGCGGTGTTTAGATTTGTGTTTCTAACTTTGGTAAGTTTTTACCTGTAACATCTTCTCTTTGGTCCAGAACTTCTTTGTGGACCACAACAGCCGGGCGACCACGTTCATCGACCCCAGAATCCCCCTGCAGAATGGTTGCCTGCCCAACCACCTGACCCACAGGCAGCACCTGCAGAGACTACGCAGCTACAGTGCAGGAGAGGTCAGGAGAGTCAAACAGCACACAGAAGACATTTCCTTGTTTTTAAGTGTAGTAACTGTTTAATAAGGGCCAATCATGTATTAGAATGATGGAAATATGGAATTGAATTTATGTATTTGCTTGTTTATAACTGATCCTTTTTTCATATGTATTTTTTCAGGCCTCTGAGGTCTCCCGTAGTCGAGGTGTGGCCTTGTTGTCAAGGCCAGGGAACAGTGTGGTGGCAGCAATACGGAGTCAGCATCCCCCAGACCCAGTGCCACAAGGTGTGTACTGTACATACACAAAGAACACAGTCATAATTCACATGTACCATATAGTTTCTGTTGTGTAAGTCTGTCTTCTGAACTCAATTCCACTCACAGCTTATAATGAGAAGATAGTGGTCTTCCTGCGTCAGCCTGGAATACTAGAAGTTCTAACGGAGCGCCAGCCAGCCCTGTCCAGGAACCATTCCCTGAGGTAGATAAACACTGGGGGATAAATTGGATTTGTTTTTCAAATAAGGACTGTGTAGATTCAGAGAATCTGAATATTTCTCACTCACTACTGTATTGGTTCCTTTGGGAAAAATAAAGGGTAACGCCTTACATTAGTGCCTTTATTACTGTGTAACTACTCATGTAATTACAGTGTAACATGTCTTGTAATTACTCATTATTACTTATAGCAGTAACCATAACCTTACCCCTAGCATTACATCCACATCCTGGTTCAACCCTAACCCAAGCCTCAACCCTAACCCTAAACCTAGCTTCATGTCCACATCCTGGTACAACCCTAACCCAAGCCTCAACCCTAACCCTAACCCTAGCTTCATGTTCACATCCCGGTACAACCCTAACCGTAACCCTAGCTTCATGTCCACATCCCAGGACAACGCTAACCCTAACCCCAGGCTCAACCCTAAACCGAGCTTCATGTCCACATCTCAGTTCAACCCTAACCCTAACCTTAACCCTAGCTTCATGTCCACATCTCGGTACAACCCTAACCCTAACCTTAACCCTAACTTCATGTCCACATCTCGGTTCAACCATAACCCTAACCTTAACCCTAACTTCATGTCCACATCTCGGTTCAACCTTAACCCTAACTTCATGTCTACATCTCGGTTCAACCATAACCCTAACCTTAACCCTAGCTTCATGTCCACATCTCGGTTCAACCCTAACCCTGAAGTAACCCTAAGTACGGTGTAATAATGAGTACTTGTTACACTGTAATAATAGGAATAGTTACACAGTAATAAAGATGATAAAGTTATTCTATTCTATGTCAGGTTTGATAAAACACACCTACCCAGTCTAGTCCAGATTATAGTATCATGTGTGCTTGCAGGGAAAAGATCCACTACATCAGAACAGAGGGCACCCAAAGACTGGAGAAACTGGCATGTGATGCAGACCTGGTGATACTATTGAGGTAGGATGCAACTGTTCATGTTACCCCTAAAAAAAAAATCTGTTGTAGTATTGTAATTATTTTCATTTGTGTGACTTTTTGTTCTCTATGCAGCTTGTTTGAAGAGGAAATCATGTCATATGTTCCACCCTCCTTCCATCCTGGCTTCAGCTTCTCTCCTCGTTGTTCACCTGGGTCTTCACCACAGAGTTCTCCAGGTGGGTTTGCACTAATGACAAATGGAGAGATAGTGGGTTGAAAATGTACACACATTTGGTTAATTCACAAGAATTGGTCTAATAAAAATGTCACAGATGGTTATCCTGGTGTGGTCTGTGTCTCATGTCATGGAGTTGAATGCGCTTGTCAACAGGAATGTCAAGAGCGAGAGCACCTGCCCCGTACCGGAGAGACTTTGAGGCCAAACTACGCAACTTCTACAGGAAACTGGAGGCTAAAGGCTATGGCCAGGGCCCAGGAAAAATCAAGTAAGGAAAACTGTCCAGCAACATGATCACTCACACCTTTTTCAAGTATAGTTACAGCTCTATACAAATCTACTGTTTCTTTTCTTTAAAATTTTACCCCGTTTTTCTCCCCAATTTCGTAGTATCCAATTATTAGTTACTATCTTGTCTCATCGCTACAACTCCTGTACGGGCTCGGGAGAGACGAAGGTCAAAAGTCATTCGTCCTCCGAAACACAATCCAACCAAGCCGCACTGCTTCTTAACACAGCGCGCATCCAACCCGGAAGCCAGCCGCACCAATGTGTCAGAGGAAACACAGCGCATCTGGCGACCTTGGTTAGCGCGCACTGCGCCCGGCCCGCCACAGGAGTCGCTGGTGCGCGATGAGACAAGGATATCCCTACCGGCCAAACCCTCCCTAACCCGGACGACACTAGGCCAATTATGCGTCGCCCCACGGACCTCCCAGTCGCGACCGGCTGCGACAGAGCCTGGGAGCTAACCCAGAGTTTCTGGTGGCACAGCTAGAGCTGCGATGCAGTACCCTAGACCACTGCGCCACCTGGGATGCCACAACCCTACTGTTTCAAAAAAACGTTAGGGTTGTGTGTGCAAATTAGCACCATGTTGTATATCCATGTCTGTGTTGTTCAGCATCCTATGATGTTGTTGTGTTCCAGGCTTATTGTCCGGAGAGACCACCTGTTGGAGGGTACCTTTAACCAGGTCATGGCCTACTCACGCAAGGAACTACAGAGGAATAAGCTCTACATCACCTTCATAGGAGAGGAGGGGTAAGCCAAAGCTGCTTCTATTGACCTGAACACAGACATTACAACAAAGAGGGACTTTGATCTGTGGAGTTCAACCATTGCATGAAAGTGCATGTCTTTACAATAACGGAATTCAATTAAGTTACTTGAAAAAGTAATGCATGTGTCAAGAAAGAACCCCCCTCTCGTCTTTTAAAGAATGAACTGCTAGTTTTTGGGCTATATAGAGGATAGTGCATGTCTGTTTCATTCTTCTAGCATCACTGACTGCTACTGACAGATAACTGGTCTCTTCTCTTCCCACGCCGTCAGGCTGGACTACAGTGGGCCGTCCAGAGAGTTTTTCTTCCTGCTGTCTCAGGAGCTGTTCAACCCCTACTATGGCCTGTTTGAGTACTCAGCCAACGACACATACACCGTCCAGATCAGCCCCATGTCTGCCTTCGTAGAGAACCATCTGGAATGGTGAGGAGGACATCTGTTCGTCCTGGGTTGAAACTCGTCCTGGGTTGTGTTCATTAGGCACCAAAGGGAAGAAAACTGACTAACTGTGAGGGACGACCTTGACTTGTCAAATGAGAAACACTCTTTTTTGTGTTCTGTTGCAAAGCGTTTTCAAGTGTTTTCCATTGTCCCAATGAACATGACCGTGGGCTTGTTCTTCGTTTACTTATTGGAGACCTAAAATGAATGGGTTTCATGGAAGTCTCATGTGATGAGACCTAAACATTTTCATTGCATTGGATTTGTAATTGTGTGTGAGACCTGTCTCTGTGTGTTTTTGTGCAGGTTCCGGTTTAGTGGGCGTATTTTGGGACTGGTGTTGATCCACCAATATCTCCTGGATGCCTTCTTCACGCGGCCCTTTTACAAGGCTCTCCTCAGACTGTGAGTTTATGTCTGTCTCCCCGCACACCTGCCTGTCTGTGTTTCTGTCTCTGTCTGTCTGAATTGGCCTTTACAATTATTCTATATGGAAACATGTCTCTGCCACGTACACAAGAAAGAAACATTATCCAGAATTGATTAGTGTGCAATCAGGCATAAATGTTGCCAGTAGTTTTAGACTTAACACAGTCAACCCAGATTGACTTTCTAGCGTGATAACTAAAGACAAGTCTCTCCAGATTGGATGATGATGATGATAGGCTACTGACAGAACAACTGACAGAATCAGCATCCTTTACATTTACACACAAAGCAAGTTAATCACTCCCCTTAATTGACTTTAAGACAATGGATTGCTTTGTGCAGTAATAGCTAGTGAACCCCACGGAAGTTAATCTGTGAGATAAATATGTTTACCTGTGCAGAGCCACTGACCTGAGTGATCTGGAGTATCTAGATGAGGAGTTCCATCAGAGTCTACAGTGGATGAAAGACAATGACATCACTGATGTGCTGGACCTTACCTTCACTGTGAATGAGGAAGTCTTCGGACAGGTATGTGTGAAGTACTAATACGTACAATGTCTAAACACATACACCCATAGCAAGCTGAAGTACTGTATAACATGTTTTTTTTTTTACAGTGTATATCTTTCAGTATACTGTACACTTTCATGGGGACTTTTCCTTTGTAAGATTTGTCTGTATTGTTATATGGATATTACTCTCTTTGTGGGCAGGTAACAGAGAGAGAGCTGAAGTCTGGAGGGGCCCACATTAATGTGACAGAAAAGAATAAGAAGGAGTACATTGACCGCATGGTGAAGTGGAGGGTGGAGAGAGGAGTGGTCCAGCAGACAGAGGCACTGGTCAGAGGCTTCTATGAGGTAGAGCAAACACTCTCAGGGCAACAACCATTGGCCATGGCATGATTTCCCCCCAATATTTCCAATTTGGTTTATTGTTTTTCCAGCCTTGCTATGATTTAAGAGGGTTTTCACTTTGCACTATAAATATGATTTCTTAAAGTTTCTTAGAATGCAATAGAACATGACTATCAAATGAAATCAACAAATCAATGATGGGAGCAATGTGTCTAAATATGTGACCCGACCGGCCTGGGTTACATATTTGAAACAATTATTTGAAATTGTGTTTTTTATATTGGATGAAAGTAGAAACTCAGAGCTAGAAAATGGTATATCATACACTGCAGTTGAGGAACAATGGGAAAGTAGTTCTGCTTTGAAAGTCAATAAACTTTTGAGAAAACGGCCCTTGAATGTTTTGGTACACCAACTGGAGAGCTCTTCTTCACACCCACTTAAGCCTTAGCCCCACCCATATCTTTAAGGATTCACATTTGAGACCATGTGCTAAACAGAGTGAGTAAGGTAGTGTAGTAAACTACCAAAGATTTCAAGAATAGAAGTGGTGAAAAAAAAAAAAAAAAAAAAAATACACTATCTATTCCTTTGCCAATATCCTAATCTGACCAGTGGCGTGCCGTGGGCCTGGGGCCTGGGGCCAGTCCCACCCGAATGAATCCACCTCTTATTACCATCAGTATGATGCCATGGCTCTAGACACTATACATTTAGACAGAAACGCAGTATAACCAGGCGTTGCGTCACCTTGAAATTGACATTTTTATTCAGAGAATTGCAGGGGAAGAATACAATACAGTACAGTTAAACTAATAGACAAGAACATAGTCGAGTGCAACAGAGTTATATTAATATTCTTCTTCTATCCATTTCTGGTCCACAAACTTTGAGCTTTAAGTCCAAAAAAAAGTCAGCACTTTCATCGTGTCCCCTAAATGAAAGTTCCTGTTTACCCAAAAACATGACACAATCAATGAGTCTTTTCAATATTTCCCTATTTTTCTTCACCTTTTCATCGGTTGCAGCTCCGGAGTAGCTCACTTGCAGCTCCGTTGCCCTGCGTGCTTGTTCGTTGAGCTGTAGATCCACTCGGGTGTACCCAAAAGTTTTCAAAAGCACCATTGCTTGTAAGTGCCCAGCCGTACTTTGGTGTCTCGTTGCTGCCTTGGTTAGACAACTCAAGTTTGCAAAGCCAGTGTGGCTCCAAACACCAAATCGATCACTTGCAAATAATAGGCATTCCCAGCAGTACAGTTTGCAGTGCTTCTCGGAGCCTGTGAGCCATTGATAGCGCTCGTAGTTGGAACTTTGAAAGTGGCAAACGAACCCCTTTCCCGCCTGTGACAGGCTTTGTAGCGTCGGCGTCGGACGACCTCTCCTTACAATGTCTAACTTTTTTTTGAAAAGATAGTCTTGAGAATGGCGTTATAATTATATCCTTGACCAAATCGATATCTTCTCCTCCTTCTGCCATTGTGGGTTGAAAAAACAGCTTAGTAGTACGCAAATTAATTAGTTTATCAAATTCAGTTTCCTAGTTCTGAGGTTCTGCATAGACCTGCCCATAGGACCTGCCTCTCAATATTGGTAATCCAATCAAAAGACGTGCACACACTACGTCTGCTAGCTGGCTCCTGTGTAACACTGGAGCCAGCCAGCAGGCGTACAATAGCCAACTCTAAAGCTGATTGGTTGACACTAAATTTTAATTTCCATTTACTTTAAGCTACAAGCGCCCGCACTGTTGATTCTGAAGGCCCGAGGGCAGATTTTAGACCCCTGGCAACACATGATGGCTGAATATGATTGGATCTATCAAAGACCAGCCCTCCAAATCTCAACCTGGGGCTGGAAGCAGTGCAACCAAGAGGAAAGCTATGAAATGAAGAGTATAACTCTTACTCTGGGGAATAATTTAATACATATTTGTGGGAAATATATATATATTTTGTGGCCAGCAGAGAAAGCCTTGCTGGCCCTGACGGCCCACCACTGAATCTGACTATGGTGCAGGTCATGTGGTTCTTCACATTCACACATCTGGTAAACACAGACTATATCAAATAGAATATATGTTTATTTGTCACATGCACAGGATACAGAAGGTGTAAACGGTACTGTGAAATGGTTACTTGCATATTTGTACAGTAGCAATATCAAAAATAGAAAGTGCCCAGATAAATATTTTATAAATATTAAATGATTCTTACCCAGACACACTTGTCTAAATTGATGGGTCGTGTGAAAGAAATGCTATAACCACCCCCGAGCCACATCTATCTAAGTAGATGGGTCGCTATTGTCTAGAGCAGTGGTTCCCAAACTTTTTTTTGTCCCGTACCCCTTCAAACTTTCAACCTCCAGCTGCGTACCCCCTCTACCACCAGGGTCAGCGCACTCTCAAATGTTATTTTTTGCCATCATTGTAAACCTGCCACACACACACACTATACAATACATTTATTAAACATAAGAATGAGGTTGAGTTTTTGTGACAAAGTGACAAAGAGCTCTTATAGGACCAGGGCACAAATAATAATAATCAATCATTTTGCTCTTTATTTAACCATCTTACATATAAAACCTTATTTGTTCATCGACATTTCTGAATAACTCACCACAGGTTAATGAGAAGGGTGTGCTTGAAAGGATGCACATAACTCTGCAATGTTGGGTTGTATTGGACAGTCTTAAATTATTTTCCACACACAGTCTGGGCCTGTATTTCATTTTCTTGCTAGTGAGGGCCGTGAATCCACTCTCACATAGGTATGTGGTTGCAAAGGGCATCAGTGTCTTAACAGCTCGATTTGCCAAGGCAGGATACTCTGAGCGCAGCCCAATCCAGAAATTGGGTAGGCGCTTCTGATTAAATTCAATTTTCACAGAACCGCTTGTTGCAATTTCGATGAGGCTCTCTTGTTCAGATATCGGCAAGTGGGCTGGAGGCAGGGTATGAAAGGGATAACGAATCCAGTTGTTTGTGTCATCCGTTTCAGGAAAGTACCTGCATAATTGCGCACCCAACTCACTCAGGTGCTTCGCTATATCACATTTGACATTGTCCGTAAGCTTGAGTTCATTTGCACACGCAAAATCATGCAATGATGGAAAGACCTGTGTCCTTGTTAATACAGACAGAGAAGAGCTCTGCCTTCTTAATCAGAGCTTCAGTTTTGTCCATCACATTGAATATATTTTCGGAGAGTCCCTGTAATCCTAGATTCAGATCATTCAAGCGAGAAAAAACATCACCCAGATAGGCCAGTCGTGTGAGAAACTCGTCATCATGCAAACGGTCAGACAAGTGAAAATGATGGTCAGTAAAGAAAACTTTGAGCTCGTCTCTCAATTGAAAAAAACGTGTCAATACTTTGCCCCTTGATAACCAGTGCACTTCTCTGGGTTGCCTTACATGGTCGCTACACGTTTCATTGCATAGTGCAGAAAATACATGAGAGTTCAGGGGCCTTGCTTTAACAAAGTTAACAATTTTCACTGTAGCATCGAAAACGTCTCTCAAGCTGTCAGGCATTCCCTTCGCAGAAAGAGCCTCTCGGTGGATGCTGCAGTGTACCCAAGTGGCGTCGGGAGCAACTGCTTGCACGCGCGTTACCACTCCACTATGTCTCCCTGTTATGGCTTTTGCGCCATCAGTACAGATACCAACAGGAGCAGCAGCTACATACGGACCGTTAGTGGAATTCCCACGAGAGAATAACGGTTAATGTGATTGGATGTTAATTAGGCTACCTGTATTTGACATTGTGTTGTTATTTCGCTGAACACTAGATGGTAAAATGTTTATTTTAGCAGTAAAACGAGGCTACTCAGACGGGAAAAAACTCACATAAATGTATTGCCACGTTGGAAAATATAAATGGACTGTTTGAAAATGTGAAGGGAAAAAAAATGTAAAAAATCACATTTTTATTTGATGTACCCCCAATGGCATTGCGCGTACCCCTGGGGAAATGAATACCTGGTCTAGACATATACACATGTTCATTAAATAAAATAGAGATGACCGTAATCACCCCTAGACACAACTGGCTAACTTGATGGGTCATGTAATCATCTGGCAAAGGGGAGTCTTTTGTTTAGACATGTAGCTTCAAAATCAAATCAAATGTATTGGTCTCATGCGCTGAATAAAACAAGTACCTTACAGTGAAATGCTTACTTATGAGCCCCTAACCAACAATAAAGTTTAAAAAAAATATGGATAAGAATAAGAGATAAAAGTAACAAGTAATTAAAGAGCAGCAGTAAAATAACAATAGCGAGACTATATACGGGGGGTGGGGGGTGTACATGTAGGTAGAGTTATTATAGTGACTATGCATAGATGGCAACAAAGTAGCAGTTGTGTAAAGAGGGGGGCACTGCAAATAGCCTAGGTAGCCATTTGACTAGATGTTCAGGAGTCTTATGGCTTGGGGTAGAAGCTGTTGACTAGACATGGCGCTCAGGTACCACTTGCCGTGCGGTAGCAGAGAGAATAGTCTATGACTAGGGTGGCTGGAGTCATTGACAGTTTTTAGGCCCTTCCTCTGACACCGCCTGGTATAGAGGTCCTGGAAGGCAGGAAGCTTGGCCCCAGTGATGTACTGGGCCATTCGCAATACCCTCTGTAGTGCCTTGCGGTTGGAGGCCGAGCAGTTGCCATACCAGGCAGTGGTGCAACCAGTCAGGATGCTCTCGATGGTGCAGCTGTAGAACCTTCTGAGGACCCATGCCAAATCTTTTTCAGTTTTCTGAGGAGAATACGTTTTGTCGTGCCCACTTCACGGCTGTCTTTGTGTGCTTGGACCATGTTAGTTTGTTGGTGATGTGGACAACAAGGAACTTGGAGCTCTCAACCTGCTCTACTGCTGCCCTGGCAATGGGAATGGGGGCGCGCTCAGTCCTCTTTTTCCTGTAGTTCACAATCATCTCCTTTGTCTTGATCACGGTGAGAGAGAGGTTGTTAACCTGGCACCACACGACCTAGTCTCTGACCTCCTCCCTATAGGCTGTCTCTTTGTTGTCAGTGATTAGGCCTACCACTGTTGTGTCATCTGTAAATGTAATGATGGTGTTGAGGTCGTGCCTGGCCGTGCAGTCATGAGTGAACAGGGAGTACAAGAGGGGACTGAGCATGCACCCCTGAGAGGCTTCAGTGTTGAGGATCAGCGTGGCAGGTGTTGTTATCTACCCTTACCACCTGGGGGCGGCCCGTCAGGAAGTCCAGGATCCAGTTGCAGAGGGAGGTATTTAGTTCCAGTATCCTTAGCTTATTGATGAGCTTTGAGGGCATTATGGTGTTGAATGCTGAGCTGTAGTCAATGAATAGCATTCTCACAGATGTTCCTTTTATCCAGGTGGGAAAGGGCCGTATGTGGTGCTATAGAGATTGCGTCATCTGTGGATCTGTTGGGCGGTATGCAAATTGGAGTGGGTCTAGGGTTTCTGGGATGATGGTGGTAATGTGAGCCATGACCAGCCTTTCAAAGCACTTCATGGCTACAGACGTGAGTGCTACGGGGCAGTAGTCATTTATGCAGGTTACCTTAGAGTTCTTGAACACAAAGACTATGGTGGTCTACAGACTCAGACAGGGAGAGTTTGAAAATGTCAGTGAAGACACCAGTTGGTCAGCGCATGCTCACAGTACACGTCCTGGTAATCCGTCTGGCCCTGCGCCATTGTGAATGTTGACCTGTTTAAAGGTCATACTCACATCGGCTGCGGAGAGCTTGATCACACAGGCTTCCGGAACAGCTGGTGCTCTCATGCATGTTTCAGTGTTGTTTGCCTCGAATCGAGCATAGAAGTAGCTCATCTGGTAGGCTTGTGTCACTGGCCAGCTCTCGGCTGTGCTTCCCTTTGTAGTCTGTAATGGTTTGCAAGCACTGCCACCTCCGACGAGCATCAGAGCCGGCATAGTACGATTCGATCTTAGTCCTGTATTGACGCTTTGCATGTTTGATGGTTTATCGGAGGGCATAGCGGGATTTCTTATAAACGTCCGGGTTAGAGATCCGCTCCTTGAAAGCTGCAGCTCTAGCCTTTAGCTCAGTGCATATGCTGCCTGTAATGCATGGCTTCTGGTTGGTGTATGTACTTATGGTCACTGTGGGGACGATGTCATCAATGTACTTATTGATGAAACCAATGACTGATGTGGTGTACTCCTCAATGCCATTGGAGGAATCCTGGAACATATTCCAGTCTGTGCTAGCAAAACAGTCCTGTAGCTTAACATCTGCTTCCTCTGACCACTTTTTTATTGATCTAGTCACTGGTGCTTCCTGCTTTAATTTTTGCTTGTAAGCAGGAATCAGGAGGACAGAATTATGGTCAGATTTTCCAAATGGAGAGCGAGGGAGAGCTTTGTATGCGTCTCTGTGCTTATTGCGGAATACAGCTCATTCAATGCTGTCTTAGTGCCAGCCTCTGACTGTGGTGGTATGTAAACAGCTACGAAAAATATAGATGAAACATTTCTCGGTAGGTAGTGTGGTCTACAGCTTATCATGAGATACTCTACCTCAGGCAAGCAATAGCTCAAGACTTCCTTAGTTATCGTGCACCAGCTGTTGTTTACAAATATACATAGTCTGCCTCCCCTTGTCTTACAAGACGCTGCTGTATTATCCTTCCGGTACATCGCATAACCAGCCAGCGGTATGTTGATATTGTCGTTGTTCAGCCACAAGTCCATGAGGCATAAGATGTTACAGTTTTAATGTCCCGTTGGTAGTTTAATCTTCCACGTAACTCATCAATTTTATTCTCCAAAGATTGCACGTTTGCAGGCAGAATGGAGGGAAGTGGGGGTTAATTCGATCGCCTATGAATTCTCAGCAGGCAGATCACGCAGATCACGCAGATCGGGGCCTGTTCCCGAGGAAGCAGTATGTCATTCGCGTCGGGCTCGACAGAGTCATGAAAGGGAAAAAAAGGATTCTGCTAGTCCGTGGTGAGTAATCGCAGTCCTGATGTCTAGAAGTTATTTTCGGTCATAAGAGACGGTAGCAGAAACATTATGTACAAAATAAGTACAAAAATAAGTTACAATCAACGCGAATAAACGAACAAGAAAACAATCGGCTGGGGGCACGCAAAACGTTAGCCTTCTTCTCCGGCGCCATCTTATCAGGTAGTTAACATTAGCTACCTGATAGCTTGCTAGCTAAACAATGAACCTAATGGTGCTTTCAAGACAACAGGGAACTTGGAAAAATACAAGGTCAAATCATGACATCAGTGATCTTCAGGTTGGAAAGTCTGGGCTCTAGAAAGAGGCCCGGGTTCACGGACTTGGCATTCCGTGTTGGATGACTGTTCAAAATGATTTTTCCCAGTTTGAGCTTGTTTTGTCTGAGTTCCTAGTTGTCTTGTACGCACTGAAGTTGTAAGTCTGAGATTTCCCGAGTTCCCAGTTGTTTTGAATGTGGCAATAATATCAACCCATACTGATTGTCATAGCTAGCCACCATGCATAGCTAGCTAACATTAGGCTATAACTAGCAATGCAAGTAGATTTCTGAGATGTGAATAATATTTCTACTCGAGCCAGCCAGCTAACGTTAGCTACCTAGCTAACAGTAAGCTTTAACTTGCAGTGAAAATGACTTGCTGACAAAATTAGAAACATATAATATCTGAAAATGTAGCTAGCTAGACTCTTACTTGTATACATGGATGAACGCTTCGCCCTCTCTGTCAGATGCCATGGTTGCCCTAAGTTTCAAGATGAAATTCAGAGACAGTTGTTTCATACAACAGCCTTCTGTGTTCTCTTTTCAACTCCCTCCGCATATTTGCAATCGAACAGCAGAACTTTTAACATCTCCTTAGCCATCCATACTCTGTTTCCATCGGGCATTCCACTGATTTTCTTCCCCATCACTGTCATCAGAAGACTCTACAATGTCTGATTCAATGAAAATGTTTTTACCTACATCAGGGATTTCCTCATCATCTGATTCATTTTCAGAGTCAGAGAGTGTCAGCATGGCACTAGCTTCTTCCAGAAAGTGGAGAGCATTATCAATGCTTTTGTACTTCTTCATGATATCTTTCAAAAAAGCTGCGGTAGAAAGGATTATCTGCACAAGTGGCGGTCAGTGCCAAGGGAGTATGGTTATGTATTTTATTAGCTTGACCTTATTTCTATTACAGCATATTGTATGACTGTCATTCATATTCCATTCGCCCAGCTCAATGCAACATCGATAGGTTTAGGCTACTACATGATACTCACATTTTCCTTGTACCCATCATGAGGCTGCTAAACCCTACAGAAGTCTATGAATTAAAGTTTACAAGCTTACAAAGTTTAGTCAACATAGCTACTAGAACTAACACGTTAGTAAACCCGCTAAAATCATGCGGTACAGTGTACAGTCAGAAAGCAGTTTAGCAGTTTCACCGGCAGGCCCGGGTGGCAATCTTTCTCTCTGTCTTTCTCTCTCTCTTTCAAATGCCTCTCCTGTGAAGTAGTGATGTGCGACATACGCCTAGTTACCTGAAACAAGTCACATACAGTATGTACACTCCTACATCGTTTTTAATGTTCTATGTTCCTGCAATATTTCTCCAGGTGGTGGACTCACGGCTGGTGTCAGTGTTCGATGCCAGAGAGTTGGAGCTGGTCATTGCTGGGACAGCTGAGATAGACCTCAATGACTGGAGGAACAACACAGAGTATAGAGGAGGTGAGCAGACTACAGTGAAGCACATCACTGGACATTAGCTAATGGAGAATCTTCAATGACCATGCCTAGTTAATTAAAGGTTACATTAAAAAATGTAAAAAACGTGTAGGACTATGGTGAATGTAGTGGGTACGGGAATCTAGCCCAACATGTTTTTATGGGTAATACGTGTTTGTGAAGTTGACATACACCTTAGCCAAATACATTTAAACTCAGTTTTCACAATTCCTGACAGTTATTCCTAGTAAAAATTCCCTGTCTTAGGTCAGTTAGGATCACCACTTTATTTTAAGAATGTGAAATGTCAGTATAATAGTAGAGGGAATTACTTATTTCAGCTTTTATTTCTTTCATCACATTCCCAGTGGGTCAGAAGTTTACATACACTCAATTAGTATTTGGTAGCATTGCCTTTAAATTGTTTAACTTGGGTCAAACGTTTCAGGTAGCCTTCCACAAGCTTCCCGCAATAAGAGCTGGTGTAACTGAGTCAGGTTTGTAGGCCTCCTTGCTCGTAAATGCTTTTTCAGTTCTGCCCACAAGTTTTCCATGGTATTGAGGTCTGTACTTTGTGATGGCCACTCCCATGCCTTGACTGTGTTGTCCTTAAGCCATTTTGTCACAACTTTGGAAGTATGCTTGGGGTCATTGTCCATTTGGAAGACCCATTTGCAATCATGCTTCAACTTCCTGACTGATGTCTTGAGATGTCGCTTCAATATATCCACATAATTTCCCTGCCTCATGCCATCTATTTTGTGAAGCACCAGTCCCTCCTGCAGCAAAGCACCCCCACAACATGATGCTGCCACTCCCGTGCTTCACGGTTGGGACTGTGTTTTTCGGCTTTATGGCCAAAAAGTTATATTTTTGATTCATCAGACCAGAGGACATTTCTCCAAAAAGTACGATCTTTGTTCCCATGTGCAGTTGCAAACTGTAGTCTGGCTTTTTTGGTTTTGGAGCAGTGGCTTCTTCCTTGCTGATCGGCCTTTCAGGTTATGTCGATATTGTTCTGGGATTGATTTGCATTTGTCACAACAAAGAACGTTAATCGATAGGAGACAGAACGCGTCTCATTCCTGAGCGGTATGATAGCTACGTGGTCTGATGGTGTTTATACTTGCGTGCTATTGCTTGTACAGATGAACGTAGTACCTTCAGGCATTTGAAAATTGCTCCCAATGATGAACCAGACTTGTGGAGGTCTACAATTTTTTTTCTGAGGTCTTGGCTGATTTCTTTTGATTTTCCCATGATGTCAAGCAAAGAGGCACTGAGTTTGAATGTGGCCTTGAAATACATCCACAGGTACACCTCCAATTGACTAAAATGATGTCACTTAGCCTATCAGAAGTTTCTAAAGCTATGACATAATTTTCTGGAATTTTCCAAGCTGTTTAAAGGCACAGTCAACTTAGTGTATGTAAACTTCTGACCCACTGGAATTGTGATACAGTGAAATAATCTGTCTGTAAACAATTGTTGGAAAAATGACTTGTGTCATGCACAAAGTAGATGTCCTAACCGACTTGCCAAAACTATAGTTTGTTAACAAGAAATTTGTGGAGTGGTTGAAAGACGGGTCTTAATGACTCCAACCTAAGTGTATGTACATTTCCGACTTCAACTGTATGTTGTATGTTGATTGACATTTAATTGTCAATCTTGTTAGATGGACTGAACACACAGGCCACATTCCCTTGTTGAACCAGCCCCCCTGTAGCCCCTGGTCCTAAACTGTATATGCTGTAGCCAACTTTTCTATGGCATTGCAACAATAAAGGAGTTGGCTACTGCACATCCGGTATGGGACCAGCTACCACCTCCGTTGGCCTTCTCTATTGCAGGCTACCATGACAGCCACATAGTGATCCGGTGGTTCTGGGGGGCAGTGGAGCGCTTCAACAATGAGCAGAGGTTGCGTCTGCTGCAGTTTGTGACGGGCACCTCCAGTGTTCCCTACGAGGGCTTCACCGCACTACGGGGCAGCAACGGCCTGCGACGCTTCTGTATCGAGAAGTGGGGCAAGATCACCGCTCTACCCAGGTAATATACAGTAAACTCTTTACCCAAGACTATAATTGTATGATTATTAAATTATAGGCTATTATAGGTCTGTACATGCTTTGGATTCAAACTTTCCTAATTATGTTATCCTTCAAACCCCTGCATAACTTTCACATACAACGCATTTGGCAAAAAAACTATTCAGTTGATGTGGTTGTCTAATGCTGATGATCTACAGTATATCTATCTTCCAGGGCACACACATGCTTCAACCGGCTGGATCTCCCTCCGTACCTTTCCTACACCATGCTCTATGATAAACTGCTTATCGCTGTGGAGGAGACCAGCACCTTTGGCCTTGAGTGAAGGAGAAAGACATTGTGCATCCCAAATGGGACCCTATTACCTGTATAGTGCCCGTAGTATTGCACTAGGGCAGGGATCATCAACTAGATTTAGCCGCGGGACAATTTTTTCTTGAATTACATACTATAATTACAAATAATTTGTAGACTGCAAATTGACCACAAGAATCCCAAACAGATATAATATTTCACTAAAACAATCACTTCAAACGTTGCTTACATTTGTATATGATCACAATATCTCGCTATTATGCTTTGGAATACTTTGGAACAGATTTCCAAAGTTAAAATTACTTGGAGCTGATTTGCTGGTGTTTTTACAGTCTTTTATGTCCATGTAAATAACATCATGTGCGGAACCCTGCACTAGGGAATAGGGTTCCATTTGGAAAGCAGTCAAGATCTTACTGTCGAATCCTGTGCCTCAGGACCGGGGATTCTACTGTTTGCAACACTCCCTTTTTACTGTACATTTCAATACAACAGCCAGAGGACTGTACATTTCTCTTTTTTAACAATCTATGTACAGTGTACAAGAAAAAGGAAAAGCCAACCACCACCGCATGCATTACTCACCTATTACAATGTACCTTTGTTAAGTAACCAAGCTGTATGCAATAGCTCTTATTTGGCCTCAGCCTATAACAGTACTCAGGGCCATGACTCAACAAATCACACCAACGAATCGGCTAGTCCATCTCTGCACCAACAGCCTCAGCTAGCATCGTCACAATCTATCACCAATCACAACCACAATTATCACTAAAGAAATGCCTCAATTCACATAATAAGAGGGAGAAAAATGCCTCAAAAACTGTCACGGGAAGAACCACTACAACCAACATTATATCAAAACGTTGTGTTCCAACTTCAGCAATTCCACTTCAAATACTGCTGCGACTGGGATTATCCCAGGATAGGACATCAGCAAAGGACTGGCTCATCATCAGCTCTCAAGGACAAAATGGCTGCTGAAGGGTATTACTACTAAAATAATAACCAAAGCATATTGTCCATAAAGAACTACAAGTAAATATAATTTTTACCAAGATTTTGTGAACATTGTGATATATCAAGAGAGATTCCAAAATATAGCAAGACCCTCCCACAATTGCAAAATGACTGTTGGAGGATTCTAAGGATATTAGTTGTTATACTGCACTGTAACTGAAGTCAAAACGATGTGTTATCACTAAATATGTGGAATTGATGTAAACCTTGATGTTGATTGGGAAATGAACACAAGCCACAGTTTCACTGTAAGTGATTAGAGTGAAGGGAGGTGAAGAAACCCACTTTATTACCAATGTCTGATCAGAAGAATAACTGTTTTGATGTGCTCCATGTGAAAACTTGTTTTTTCCCCTCTTGATTTTGAGAACCATTTGATGTTTACATGAGATGCGTTTTCTCTTGTTTCAACACAATTCAGTCAGGATATTATGAATGTTTCATTATCACAAAATGTATTTGTTTCATCGGTATATGGTAGACTGTGAATAACACCACATATTATTTTGGAAATTTAAAAATATATATTTTAATGTGTTTTTTACAAGATCTTTTCAAGCATGGAAAACACAACAGGACATATTGAAGTTTTTTGTTATCATTTTCAAACACCAAGAGAGAGATGATTTGAAGTAAATTTGCGGGTATTGTGTTTAGATTGTACTGGATCTTATTCTTCCTGAATAATTGTTGCACTTGTAAGGAGTTAACTCTTAGTAAACTCACCTGAAATAGGTATACCACTATTCAAATAAAAATCAATTCTATTTTTAAATGTAACATCACTTGCAAATATAGTTTTTGCTGAAATAAATACAGTAGCATACAATGCTGTTGACCTGTTGCCGCTTGTGTTTTAGCAGAGTTAACATGTTTGATTTTGTTTCAGTTTATGCCTGTATGTCTACCCTTGCCCACAGCCATAAGTGCTATGACATGATGAAAATGTAATTGACTCAAAATGGACGTCATGTTGCAGTGTCTTTTGTCAGTTCCAGGTTGCCATGCCACATCCTTTAGGACAGACCCCACAGGGTTGCTTTATTAATTTACCCTCATGTTGACATTTAATGCACATATGCTATCGCGACTTTATCATAATAGGATATGACAGCTGTTATAGTCTGCAAATGCCATGCCTTAACATGAAAACACTGTATATGACAACATGCCACTGTCACACAGACATAAGCCTATAACTGAGTTGATTGCAGACCAATTCAATAATTGTATATGTCCCATCTTTTCATGTGCATCGTTATAGTAGTTTGATATTAGAAGAGAGACACCAGAAACTTACATTAAACACTACTGTACTTACATGACCTATGTTTCTGATCCAATCTGTTCACTTTATCTCGTGTTCCTTTCCTTGAACTAAGATTCTGGAATGTATAGTGAGTGCATTTACAGTTGCTATTATAAAATTGAAAGGCTGTAAGATATACAGGAAATGTATAACAATTTCTAATATACTCAGTAAGATGTTCCTGAAATCATTTTGAAATGACAAACTGTCAGATATACAGTACAAGATTGAAGGGAGTTATTCATGTATTTTTATTTATTTATTTTCTACACTCTGTTTTTATGCAGTATGTTTAAGTTACTGTTGAAAATGTGTCTCATGATATGCACATTTTGTGTGGCGATGATCAAGCAATGCAATTTTCAAACATCAATCTGTTGCCTATTTTGAAAATATCTCACATGATATTTCCTCTTTAAGAGATGGCAGCTAGTGAACGTTTTACAACCATTATTTTGTTCTCAGAAACCCTCTGAGGTATATATGTTTCACTGTCTGGCCCCACTATGTCCTCCTAGATTTTCTTGGCCCGACAGTATTCTTTGGTTGTCTGTTGGGCTCAGTAATTCTCAGGCTGCGCTTTCAATTCAAGCAAATATACTGTTAACGAATGTCAATAAAAAAATCACTTCGTTAAGCACCTACTTTCTTCCACTAGTTTTATGAGTGTCAAAGAATAGTGATATGTTCCCAGGATATGTTAACTTGTCACAACTCCCGTTCAGAAAGGGTCCTGTCAGTTCCACCTCCTATCCCTCCCGCTCCCATTCCTATGGAGTTAGGGGGGCCGCTTCGAGGGGCACCGGAGGAGGAGGCTCCTCCTGCACCAGCTGTGGTCGGAGAGGACACACGGCCGACCGGTGCTGGAGGAGCCTGTCTGGGAGTTGAGGGCAGGCAGAACACTTCTTGGTCACCCCAGGTGAGTCAGCATCAAACTCACCCAGAGCCCCCTGTTGGTCACATGTTTGTATACATATTTTTCCTTGATTTTTCACCCTCTTCCCAGCATAAGGCGCTAGTCGATTCAGGCGCAGCTGGGAACTTTATGGATCGTGGACTCGCCCTCAAGCTGGGAATTCCGCTGGTGCCGATAGATCCCCCCTTCCCCGTGCACACCTTAGATAGCTGGCCATTAGGGTCCGGGCTGGTCAGGGAGGCCATGGTTCCACTGGACAAGGTAACGCTGGGGGATCATAGGGAGCGGATTACTCTCTTCCTTATCGATTCACCTGTGTTTCCAGTGATGCTGGGGGTTCCCTGGCTGGCCAGTCACAATCTCAGGATTTCGTGGAGACAGGGGGTTCTCCAGGGGTGGTCAGAGGAGTGTTCAGGTAGGTGTATGGGAGTTTCCATTGGTGCCACATCGGTGGAGAGTCCAGACCAGGTTTCCACTGTGCCGATTTGGCTATCGCCTTCTGTAAGAAGAGGGCGACTAAATTACCACCTCATCGACAGAGGGATTGTGTGATAAACTTCCAGGTAAACGCTGTGCTTCCCAGGAGTCACGTGTACCCATTGTTACAGGAGGAGACGTTGGCTATGGAGACATGTCACGGAATCTTTGGGACAGGGGTACATTCAGCCCTCCATCTCACCCGTCTCCTCGAGTTTCTTTTCCGTGAAGAAAAAGGAGGGAGGTCTGAGTCCGTGCATTGATTATAGAGGTCTCAATTCCATCACAGTGGGGTTTAGTTACCTGCTACCTCTCATCGCTATGGCGGCGGAATCATTTCACGGAACGCGTTTTTTCATGAAACTGGACCTCAGGAGCGCGTATAATCTGGTGCGTAATCAGGAGGGAGACGAGTGAAAAACGTGTTTAGTACCACATCGGGCCATTGTGAGTACCTCCTCATGCTGTATGGGTTAAAGAATGCTCCAGTCGTCTTTCAATCCTCTGTAGATGAGATTCTCAGGGACCTGCACGGGCAGGGTGCGGTTGTATATATCGATGATATCCTGATCTATTCCGCCACACGCGCTGCGCATGTGTCTCTGGTGCGCAAGGTGCTTGGTAGACTGCTGGAGCATGACGTATACGTCAAGGCTGAGAAGTGTGTGTTCTCCAAACGAGCCATCTCCTTCCTGGGTTATCCCATTTCCACCTTGGGCGTGGTGATGGAGTGTGACCGCGTTAAGGCTGTGTGTAATTGGCCGACTCCAACCACGGTGAAGGAGGTGCAGCGGTTTTTAGGGTTTACTACCGGAGGTTTATCCGGAGTTCTGGCCAGGTAGCGGCCCCCATTACCTCACTGCTGAAGGGGGTGCCGGTGCGTTTACGGTGGTCGGCAGAGGCGGACAGAGCCTTCAATCGGTTGAAGGCGCTGTTCACTGATGCGCCCGTGTTGGCGCATCCGGACCCCTCTTTAGCGTTCATAGTGGAGGTGGACGCATCCGAGGCTGGGGTGGGTGCTGTGCTATCACAGCGCTCGGGTACGCCACCGAAACTCTGCCCCTGTGCTTTCTTTTCGAAGAAGCTCGGTCCGGCGGAGCATAACTATGATGTGGGGGACCGGGAGTTGTTAGCTGTGGTAAAGGCCCTGAAGGTGTGGAGACACTGGCTTGAGGGGGCTAAGCACCCTTTTCTCATCTGGACTGACCACCAGGAATATGTAGTATATCCGGGCAGCTAGGAGACTGAATCCGCGTCAGGCAAGGTGGGCCATGTTCTTCACCCGATTTAGGTTCACCATCTCGTATAGACCAGGTTCCCTGAACACGAAGGCTGACGTGCTGTCCCGTCTCTATGACACGGAGGATCGGCCCATCAGTCCTACTCCCATCCTTCCAGCCTCTAGGCTGGTGGCACCGGTGGTATGGGAGGTGGACATGGACATTGAGCGGGTGTTACGGGTGGAACCTGCGCCTCCACAATGTCCTACGGGTCACAAGTACGTGCCCCTTGGTATTCGTGATCAATTGATTCGGTGGGCTCACACACTACCCTCTTCGGGTCATCCTGGTGTGGCGAGGACAGTGCGGGGTCTTAGGGGGAAGTACTGGTGGCCCACCTTGGCTAGGGACGTGCGGTTCTATGTCTCTTCCTGTTCGGTGTGTGCCCAGAGTAAGGCTCCTAGGCACCTTCCTAGAGGGAAGTTACAGCCCCTCCCCGTTCCACAACGGCCGTGGTCTCACCTGTCAGTGGACTTCCTTACCGATCTTCCCCCGTCTCAGGGGAACACCACGGTCCTGGTTGTTGTGGATCAGTTTTCTAAGTCCTGCCATCTCCTCCCATTGCCTGGTCTCCCTACGGCCCTACAGACTGCGGAGGCTCTATTTACCCACATCTTCCGGCACTACGGGGTGCCGGAGGACATCGTCTCTGATCAGGGTCCCCAGTTCACATCCCGAGTGTGGAGGGCGTCTGGTGGTCTCGGTCAGTTTGCCCTCTGGTTATCACCCCGAGAGTAATGGGCAGGTGGAGAGAGTGAACCAGGAGGTGGGTAGTTTTCTGCGGTCGTATTGCCAGGACCGGCCAGGGGAGTGGTCAAGGTACGTCCCATGGGCGGAGTTGGCCGAGAACTTACTCCGCCACTCCTCCACGAACATGTCACCATTTCAATGCATGTTGGGCTATCAGCCGGTCCTGGCGCCGTGGCATCAGAGTCAGACCGAGGCTCCTGCGGTGGAGGAGTTGGTGCAGCGCTCCAAGGAGACCTGGAGGGCCGTCCAGGAATCCCTCAAGCAAGCCGGTAGACGGCAGAAGAGGAGCGCTGACCGCCACCGCAGTGAGGCCCCTGTGTTTGTACCGGGGGACAGGGTCTGGCTCTCGACCCGAAACCTACCCCTCCGCTTGCCCTGCCCGGAAGCTGGGGCCGCAGTGTGTGGGGCCCTTCAATGTCCTGAGGAGGATAAACGAGGTGTGTTATAGATTACAACTCCCTTCCTATTATCGTATTAACCCCTTGTTTCATGTGTCTCTCCTCAGGCCGGTGGTAGCTGGTCCCCTGCAAGAATGTGAGGTGCAGGAGGTGCCTTCGCCCCCTCTGGACATCAAGGGGTCCCCGCCGTACACAGTACATACTGTTCTGGCATCGAGATGCTGGGTGAGGGGCCTGCAGTACCTCGTGGACTTGTAGGGGTACAGCCCGGAGGAGAGGTGCTGGGTACAGGTGGGGGACATCTTGGATCAGTCACGTCACTGTTGAGGGATTTCCATCGCCTCCATCCGGCTCGCCCTGCGCCTCGCCCTTCAGGTCGCCCTCCAGGTCGCCCTCGAGGCCGGTGTCGCGCGTCAGCGAGGGGGCTACTGTCACGACTCCTACCGAAGGTGGCTCCTCTTCCTGTTCGGGTGGCACTCGGCGGTCGTCGTCACCGGCCTACTAGCTGCCACCGAACCCTTTCCCTTTTCTGTTGGTTTTGTCTGATTAGTATCACCTGTTTCTTGTTTAGGTTTTTAGTTGGGCTATTTTAGCCGGTAGGCCCGCCTGCTCTTTGTGCGGGCTTAATGATTTCCCACTGTGTTATTGTGTGGTCGTGCGTTTTGTTTTTGGGTTTTCCCTCTGGTTTGGTTTGACTGGTTTGGTCCTGGTTTTGGGCATTTGTGTATGTGCGCCCAGTATCTTGGCGAGTACTATTTTTCCTGTGCGTAATAAAGCACTATTGACACTACGGTCAAAGATTATTATAACTAATAATTATAACTTTCATCTGTGGTAAGATCATAGTAATCTCATATGGGAGTGGATTTGATTTTAGATTACAAAGACTTTTGAATTGACCTATGCCTGCATCAGCGTTTCTGCATATAGAAACACCCTTTTAAAATGCCTCTTAAAAGGTCCAATGCAGCTGTTTTTATCTCAATATCAAATCATTTCTGGGTAACAATTAAGTACCTTACTGTGATTGTTGTCCCCCACTGTGAAATCAGGGAAGGGACAGTGGATCTGTCTCCTGTATGTTCGTTTGTATGTTTATTAGTCACACGCAATATCTCAGACAACACTGGGCCAATTTTGACAAAACTTGAGTGAATGATGTGTCTTGCCATAGAGCTCTGGCATTTACACAATTACACTGATTGGCTCAAGGTGGGAGTTATAGTAGTTAACTGTGCTTTAATGCGATATCTCAAATTCCATAAATGGTCATTCTTTCACTTAAACAATGGGGATGAGCCAGAAAGATCCGTTTTAGGCTTCGTCTACTGGAATTCCTTACAGTTTTGTTGTTTTAGTGAAAATAAATCACCTGGGGCAACTTTAGAGAAGGCTTAACTTGTCCGACTGCTTGGTTCACTTGCCCCAGGCAGTAGGGCAAACCTTACTAGGTTCCTGAGTTTTACCTGGTTACCATCAGGTGACCTGTGGTGCCACCTCTGCTGCCTGGTGATATCACTCCACCCATGCAAAACGAGCTGAAATTTCAGGCAGTATTTTCAAACAGCTCTTACACTGAAGGGTATTATCATAATTTTCACAATTTCATAGTATAATTCCAGCCTCATAGTGTGGAAATATAAAAAACAAGAAATCTGCATGACTGCATTGCCCCTTTAACTAAAGTGAATTGTAAACTATTTCGATAGAGACGTTTTATTTTGTCATTGAAGACAACAATAGGCTTATTTATAGACAAATCAAATATCCTTTTCTCATATTTTAAAGAACATAAACAGCTATCGGCTATAGCAAGTCATCAGCCCAAGAGCATTACTTGACTCAAAGTCAAATTTGTGACTTTTTAAAAGTGAATAAAGAAATTGTTAATGCTTGTTCCTATGACCATCAATCCTATTTCATCTTTCAGTTGGGTGTAGTGTTTCCGTTGAAGCTACTCAACCTGGGCTACCTACATAATGAGATCAAGGTGGGAGTTCTATGAGACTGAACCGGGGTAAACTGCGATATGGCTCCTCACCTCACTGTGCAAAAAAAGCGAGGGAGGAGGACTGGGTCAAATCGACCAACACCGGGCCATAATGTCAACAAAACAGCATGATGCATTGTTCAGAAACATAAAACATACATTTTCTATCAAATAGGTTATACATTAGGCTACCATTTTTGTAGTTTTCCTTGGGAAGGCAGGTAAAGCGATATACGTTTTAATAAAGAGAAAACCCTTATGCATGTGAAAACACAATCTTAACTAATTACTCCACGTGCTTGACATACCTCACTTTTGTCTTTGACAGGGGTACCCGGTTCACTTTCGGGAGGCCCGGTTTCAAAATTAATACAATTAATGCTAACCCCGTTCACAAGGGGCATGCCAGGGACATCGAATTCCTTCCATTTCAAGCCTCCTCCCTGCTCCTTTAACTCGGAAATGTTTTGTTTTCCAAGATTGCCCAAGGTGGGTGGAGATGTTATTTTACGACCAATGGAATGGTCTAAAATGAGCAAGCCCCGGACCGGGCGATGCAAAAATTAAGTGAAACCCAGGCTACCTAAGTATGATTCTCAATCAGAGACAACTAATGACACCTGCCTCTGATTGAGAACCTTACTAGGCCGAAACATAGAAATCTCAAAATCATAGAAAAACAGACTGCCCACCCCCAACTCACGCCCTGACCACACTAAATAACGACAAAACAAAGGAAATAAAGGTCAGAACGTGACAGTACCCCCAAAGGTGCGGACTCCGGCAAAACCTGAACCTATAGGGGAGGCTCTGGTGCGGGACGTGGACCCCACTTCACCACAGTCTTTGTCCGCTTTAGTCTCCTCCTAGGAACGGCGACGCTCGCCGCCGACCTAGGATTGGCAACCCTACTAAATGGCCCCACTGGACTGAGGGGCAGCTCCGGACTGAGGGGCAACTCCGGACTGAGGGGCAGCTCGGGACTAAGGGGCAGCTCGGGACTGAGGGGCAACTCCGGACTGAAGGGCAGCTCCGGACTGAAGGGAAGCTCCGGACTGAAGGCCAGCTCCGGACTGGCTGACGACTCTGGCAGATCCTGGCTGACTGGCAGATCTTGGCTGACTGGTGGCTCTGGCGGATCCTGGCTGACTGGAGGCTCTGGCGGATCCTGGCTGACTGGCGGTTCTGGCGGCTCCTTGCAGACTGGCGGCTCCTTGCAGACTGGTGTCTCTGGCGGCTCATGACAGATGGGAGACTCTAGCAGCTCTGGACAGGCGGGAGACTCGAGCAGCTCTGGACAGGCGGGAGACTCTAGCAGCTCTGGACAGGCGGGAGACTCTAGCAGCTCTGGACAGGCGGGAGACTCTAGCAGCTCTGGACAGGCGTGAAACTCTAGCAGCTCTGGACAGCCGGCCCAAGGAGACGCACTGGAGACCAGATGCGTAGAGCCGGCTTCATGGCACCTGGCTCGATGCCCACTCTAGCCCAGCCGATACGAGGAGCTGGTATGTACCGCACCGGGCTATGCACCCGCACTGGGGACACCGTGCGCTCCACAGCATAACACGGCACCTGCCCGGTCTCTCTCGCCCTCCGGTAAGCACAGGAAGTTGGCGCAGGTCTCCTACCTGTCTTCGCCACACTTCCTGTGTGCTTCCCCCAATCATTTTTGGGGGCTTACTCTCGGGCTTCCATCCGCGCCGCCGTGCTGCCTCCTCATACCAGCGCCTCTCAGCCTTCACTGCCTCCAGCTCTTCTTTGGGGCGGCGATATACTCCTGGCTGTGCCCAGGGTCCTTTCCCCTCTAGGATCTCTTCCCAAGTCCATGTCTCTAAATAGTGCTGCCTCTCCTGCTGCTGCCTGTTACCACGGCGCTTGGTCCTTGGTTGGTGGGTGTTTCTGTAACGGTTTTCTTCCGTTGAAGGAGAGGAGGACCAAGATGCGGCGTGGTAAGTGTTCATGATCGTTTTTAATAACAAAAACACTGAACACTATGAAATACAAAAACAATACACGTAATGTGAATAACCGAAACCGAAAACAGTCCAGTGTGGTGAACAAACACAGACACGGAAACAAACACCCACAAACCAACAGTGAAACCCAGGCTACCTAAGAATGATTCTCAATCAGAGACAACTAATGACACCTACCTCTGATTGAGAACCATACTCGGCCAAAACATAGAAATCCCAAAATCATAGAAAAACAAACATAGACTGCCTACCCCAACTCACGCCCTGACCATACTAAATAACGACAAAACAAAGGAAATAAAGGCCAGAACGTGACACTTAAACACAGGGTGATTGGCTAGAATTACATTTGTAAATTTGGTCAGAAATGCCCTAACTGGAAAACTTCTCCAAAACGCAGTAAAAGAAAGGACACTTTGTTACGCTCACAACAGCGCGCATTTCTGTATACAGAGTATTCATCAAGTTAACCAAGAATGATTCCACAAGCCAGTCCATGGATCATCAACGAGAGAAGCCACCCTCAGGTCGAGACGAACCGGGGAGCCACTGCGCTTCTTCTGGACAGCATCAAAACCCCAATCAAGGACAGAGCCATTTCAGGACCTGTACAACGTTATACCTGGCAAAGAGGTTGGGGGTTATTAAAAAAGCTACAGGCTATTTTCTGCCTGGTGTATAATATTCTAATAACTAACTTGGGATGCTTTCAATCATAGTGCATGGTTGTCCTTTTCAATCAATGTTCAATGTGGTAACAACTTCAGGCACCATCCAGTGGATGTATGTCCATCTAATAATTTACAAAGAAATACAATTACAGATCCCCATTGACTAGTCATTTTCCCCAGCTGTGGGTGCAAGACTGGCAAGTGAATCTGGCCATTGACATACCGAAAATAAAGAGAACTGAAGTCACAGGAGATTTGTCATGCCAAAGCATGGACAAAAGCATGTAATCTATTCCAAAACCATGGACACTCTTTGATTAGCACTCTTATCGATTTATCTTTTTTCATGGTTTATCTGGACAGCTGAGACAAGTTACAGTATTACAATCTTTTCCCGTGCATAACTTGTTGAGTTGTAAACTACAGTTGGCCAGGTTCAGTACTAGTGTGAGTTCATTCCCTTAAATAATGTAATTAGTCAACATAGTATCACTAACAGAGCCAGCACTAACACAGAGAGGCTGCTGCCTACATACAGACTAAAATCATTTGCCACTTTAATAAATGGATCACTAGTCACTTTAAATAAAGCCACTTTAACAATGTTTACATATCTTACATTACTCAACTCATATGCATATACTGTATTTTATACCATCTATTGCATCTTGCATATGCCGCTCGGTCATCACTCATCCATATATTTCTATGGACATATTCTCATCCACCCCTTTAGATTTGTGTGTATTAGGTAGTTGTTGTGGAATTGATAGATTACTTGTTAGATATTACTGCACAGAACTAGAAGCACAAGCATTTCGCTACTCTTGCATTAACATCTACTAACCATGTGTATGTGACCAATAACATTTGATTTGGTCAGTGCAACAGAGGAGTATGCTAAGCCATGCTAATTGGGCTGCCAAGCTGTCTGCGATTCAGAGGTAATATATTGTAATCCAGTTTGAGCCAGACCTCTCGTAGCTGCATACCATACCTTTAACCAGGAGATGTTGGGGAAACACACGAGTGACTTATCATTAGCGCTCTTCTGTGCTAGTTTATCAAAGTGTGTGTGTCAAATTAAAACAAATTGTATTGGTCATATACACATATTTAGCAGATCTTCTTGCAGGTGTAGTGAAATGCTTGTGTTCCTAGCTCCAACAGTGCAGTAGTATCTAAGTGTGTGTTTGTGTGTGTGTGTAGGAGTGACCATGTGTGTAGGAGTGACCATGTGTGTATGAGTGGCCATGTGTAAAATAGCTTGTGGGAGTTTCATTTTTATAAGTTACAAGTCACACAGGCTTTATAACATGTGTTTGAGTGCTGTAATCAGGCCTCTTGGGAATGAGCAGAATTTAGTCCCTCATGGACGTTTTGCCAGGGCCAATTTTGTCCAGGTAGTCGTGTAAACACTTAGTCAGTTAAATATATATATTAAGTTATTGTTTTTTTTTCAAGATCATTAATTTGTGGTGAGAGTGATCCTGTTTGGGCTGAGTGTCTTCTCACCTTAACCCACCTACCCTGTGCTTTATAATCACTTTCTCATATACACACAGCTGAGAGCCCATGCACCTGGTCCTCAGTGTGACTCTCACTGAGACCATCAATGGGTTTATCAGCGTCAGGGTTTACAACGTCAGCCAGGGCTAAAGGCTAGAGACATAACTCTGTGAATAACTGGATCGAGGCATGGATGGCCCTACTCGGAACCTACTACTACTAACACACTTATTTACAACAGTTGGAAAACATCTTGTAATTATGTTCAAGTATTGGGTATGGCCTTATGCTAGATAGTTTAGATATATGTTATAGTCCTTACTTGTGTATGTATGAAAACTTGATTTGCTGACTCCTGAATCTCACTGCACTTGATAAACTGAGGGTAGAGACAGTCTTTGGAGCCTTAAGCCGGGAGCCACAATGTGACAGCTAGCCAGCCAATAATACTGCATGAGGTCATTGATGAACCCAGGCTCTCTTTCTGGGAATTAAAGTGGGTAATTAAAATGAATGGTTAGGTGAGCTTGAAGGTCGCATTGGTTTAATAATGATTGAATCATGAAGGAATGCAGGGAGACAAAGACCTATTCAGTGACCATGACAACTTTCGATGGTCTGTGCCACCTTATTGCCCATTTCCCAATCATTCAATTTCACTATACATTTCTAATCAAGGGAAGACAGACCAGTTGGATGTAAATTACAATCTTGATTATCCACTAAAATGTATAATCAACAATCAACATCAACAATCACTATCATAATATAATAATAATATCATCACTATAGTTAGCCTTCTCTAAGACCTATTAAGAAATGGTTCATCACGTTGTAGTCCTATGTGTTTTGATCCTGTTGTAAGGGGCAGTGTGCTCATTATTAAGGCTTGTCCTTCAACGTTAAGTCCCCTATCTTTCTCCAGGGGGAGGTTTGCCATAGTGAAGAGGTGTGTGGAGAAGAGCACAGGGATGGAGAACACAGCCATGTTCCTGAGGAAGAGGAGGAAAGGTCAGGACTGCAGAGCAAGGTCCCTCCTCCTGCTTTGCTCGGCTGAGAACAGTACACAGAAAAGAAAAGTTATGAAAATGTATGCACTCACTTTTGTAAGTCTCTCTGGATAAGAGCATATGCTAAATTACTAAAATGTAAGAGCTGAGGAGAGTCAGCAACTTACAGAAAGAAAGTTGCCACTCACATTCCTAACGGTGAATACCCCAAGCCCCACTGCAGGGAATGGGGGATTTATTGTGCAGTGAGTTGGAAAAAACACCTGTCTCCCTCTGCCTGAGTAGGAGGGTAATCCAATTAAACCTAAACCCTGCTCAAGCATCTGAAATGCCTCGCTGACTAGAGTAGAGCAGGCTAGAGGGATGGCAGAAACCTGCAGCTTCTTACTACCATTAGGACCAGTGACTAGTTTCATTATTAGTCCAATGACTTCAATATAAAGCTCAAGGCATTCCAGACATTGAATAGTTTGACGGTCACCATCTTAACATTGGTGAACTTTGCCTTGAACTTTCTCATTCATTTGAAAATGCATGTGCAATGATGCAATATGTTTGTTCACTGGCCCATTTTGGCTCTCAAATGACTGTAGTCTAATTCCTGACATGTCTAATCAATGACTGCACAAGTCCAAGAGAGGATATTTGAAATGCTTATTGAAAATGTAATACCATCAGATGTGGGATTGTGGGTGAATATTTGTGTTAATAATTGTGTTGGGGCTGCTGTATGTCAACGGCAGTACTCATTCTGAGATATTTATAGTTCTGACCATATTACATTTAGTTTGTGTTACATTGTATTCATGTTTTCATCTCGATTTTGAAAGTGCCCAGTAAGTGATATCTTGGCTAACTTGGCTAGTAGCTCTAATCTATACAAATTGGAATGTGAGGGAACGTGACTTTGAAGCATCACTCTCTGCACTATTGAGTGGTCCGTCAGTGCACGAGAGAGAAAAACCAAACAGAAATGCTCTGAAAAACGGTCATCATTGTGAATTGAATTTATCTCATACTATTTGGTCAGAGACATCTACAATACAATAGATTATGAGCATTTTCTCACTTCGGTAGTAAATAGCGCGGAACTACCTTTTGTCACATGTGCCAAATACAACAGTTGTATACTTTTACTGTGAAATGCTTACTTACGAGACCTTTCCCAACAATGCAGCGTTAAAAGTAAGAAAATAACATTCGAAAATAATAACACAATTGATATCAATAACAAGGCTATATTACACGCAGTACCAGTACAGAGTCAATGTGCAGTGTAAAAGTGTGTGTGTGTGTGTGTGTTTTTTTGTTTCATTATCCTTGTGGGTACCAGAAGTCCTCAAAGGAAAATTCTGAGAAGTAGGGTCATTTCGCCAGTCCCGATGAGGAAAAATTATATTTTAGGCTCAGGTTCATTAAAACAAATGTGACCAATACATTTGACTTGATTTAGGGTTACAATTAGGGTTAAGGTTGGGGGTTAGGTTTAGAAGTTAGGGTTAGGTATAGTGTTAGGCTAAGGGGAAAATAGGATTTTTGAAAGTGAACACATTTTTTGGTCGCCAAAAGGATAGAAAAACAAAACTGTGTGTGAGTGGCGTCAATATGCATGTGTGTGTGTGTTGGAGAGTCAGTGTACGTATCTGTGAGTGTGTGGGTTGCAATAATCATTTAGACAGGTTACCTTGGCGTCCTTGGGCACATGGACTATGGTGGTCTGCTTGAAACATGTAGGTATTACAGACTGGGTCAGGGAGAGGTTGAAAATGTCAGTTAAGACACTTGCCAGTTGGTCGGCGCATGCTCCGAGTACGTGTCCTGGTAATCCGTCTGACCCACGGCCTTGTGAAGGTTAACCTGTTTGAAGGTCTTGGTGCTCTCATGCATGGTTCATATTTGCATGCCTCGAAGCGGGAATAGAAGGTATTTATCTCGTCTGGGCAGCTTTGTAATCCGTGATAGTTTGCAGCGCTGCCAAATCCGACGAGCGTCAGAGCCGGCGTAGTCGGATCCAATCTTAGTCTTATATTGATGCTTTGCCCGTTCGATGGCTTGTCGGAGTTCGTAGCGGGATTTCTAATAAGCATCCAAATTAGTGTCCCGCTCCTTGAAAGCGGCAGCTCTAGCCTTTAGATCAGTGCGGATATTGCCTGTAATCCATGGCTTCTGATTGGGATACAGTGCATTCAGAAAGTATTCAGACCGCTTCCCCCTTTCCACATTTTGTTACATTACAGCCTTATTCTAAAATGTATTAAATAAATGTTTCCCTCAATCTACACACAATACCCCATAACGACAAAGTGAAAACAGGTGTTTGCAAATGTAGTAAAAAAATTACAATTGAAATGCCTTATTTAAATAAGTATTCAGACCCTTTGCTATGGGATTCGAAATTGAGCTTAGGTGCATCCTGTTTCCATTGATCATCCTTGAGTTGTTTCTACAACTTGATTGGAGTCCCCCTGTGGTAAATTCAATTGATTAGACATTATTTAGAAAGGCACACACTTTTCTACACAAGGTCCTACAGTGACACTGTGCATGTCAGAGCAAAAACTAAGCAATGAGGGAGGTTGAAGGAATTGTCCAGAGCTCTGAGACAGGATTGTGTTGAGGCACAGATCTGGGGAAGGGTACCAAAACATTTCTGCAGAATTGAAGGTCCCCAAGAACACAGTGGCCTCCATTATTCTTAAATGGAAGATGTTTGGAACCACCAAGACTCTTCCTAGCGCTAGCCACCTGGCCAAACTGAGCAATCGGGGGAGAAGGGCCTTGGTCAGGGAGATGGCCACTCTGAGAGAGCTCCAGAGTTCCTCTGTGGAGATGGGAGAACCTTCCAGAAGGACAACCATCTCTGTAGCACTCCACCAATCAGGCCTTTATGGTAGAGTGGCCAGACGGAAGCCACTCCTCAGTAAAAGGTACATGAAAGGTCGCTTAGAATTTAACAAAAGGTACATAAAGGACTCTCAGACCATGAGAAAAAATATTCTATGGTCTGATGAAACCAAGATTGAACTCTTTGGCCTGAATGCCAAGCATCACACCTGGAGGAAACCTGGCATCATCCATACAGTGAAGCATGGTGGTGGCAGAATCCTGCTATGCAGATGTTTTTTAGCGGCAGGGACTGGGAGACTAGCCAGGATTGAGAGAAAAATGAACAGAGCAAAGTACAGAGAGATCCTTGATGAAAACCTGCTCCAGAGCACTCAGGACCTCAGACTGGGGTGAAGGTTCACCTTCCAACAGGACAACGACCCTAAACACACAGCCAAGACAACACAGGAGTGGCTTCAGGAGAAGTCTCTGAATGTTCTTGAGTGGCCCAGCCAGAGCCCGGACTTGAACCCGATTGAACAGCTCTGGAGACCTGAAAATGGCTGTGCAGAGACGCTCCCCATCCAACCTGACAGAGCTTGAGAGAATCTGCAGTGAAGAATGGGAGAAACTCCCCAAAAACAGGCGTGCCAAGCTTGAAGCATCATACCCAAGAAGACTCGAGGCTGTAATCGCTGCTTCAACAAAGTATTGAGTAAATGGTCTGAATACTTATGTAAATGTGATGTTCTATTTTATTTTATACACTTGCAAAAATGTCTATACTGTTTTTGCTTTGTCAATATGGGTTATTGTGTGTAGATTCAGGATGTAATGTAACAAAATGTGGAAAAAGTCAACGGGTCTGAATACCTTCCGAATGCACTGTATATGTACGTTCACTGTGGGGATGACGTCGTTGATGCAGTTATTAATGAAGCCGTTGACTGATGTGTTAAAGAGCTCAATGTTATCAGATTAATTTGGAACATATTCCAGTCTTTGCTAGCAAAACAGTTTGGTAGCTTAGTCAGCTACTTTGCTTTGTCAGACCACTTCTGTACCACTCTGGTACTTCCTGCTTGTTTGAGTTTTTGCTTGTAAGCAGGAATCAGGAGGATAGAGTTATGGTCAGATTTGCTGAAGGGAGGGCAGGGGAGAGCTTCGTATGCATTTCTGGAGTAAAAGTGGTCTAGAGTTTTGTCGCCTCTGGTTGCACAGGTGACATGCTGGTAGAAATGGGGTCAAACTGATTTCAGTTTCCCTTCATTAAAATCACTGGCCACTAGGAACACAGCCTCAGGATGTGCATTTTCATGTTTGTTTATGAGTTGATAGTAGTGGCTGCCTACACCATAGGATAATGCAAAATGATGATGCCCGACACAGAGACTGTCTCAGGATGCGAAGGCCGTCTCCAAGCGATTCAGGTTCGAGGAGTCATTCAGCTCCCTACAGAAGATAATCTTCTGATAGATGGGTATGAGCACTTCTACTGTAGATGGACTCTTTACTGATTGTATATTGTTTACCACACCACACTGTCTGTACTCCACAAACCAAAATATATCTCTGTTTGCCTGCATTGCATTTCAATGAATTCAACTTCTGACGTTGTTTGTTTGGTTCCCCATTCTTTCACTTTCTGTTTAATATTGTGGTTCATGTTTAGCTTATTTGCCATTATTTTCCTAATGTTCATACAGTATGTTCAGAATTCACAAGTACAATTTATTTTGCTATCATAACTTGTATAAAGCCATTTGACTGTTTATTTTCCACGTTTTAAAGATCTCATTTTCACTGTAAAATGTCACATCCGAATAAATCAATCTGAAAACATAGAACAATACCTCCTTGGGAGACAACATTTCTGGTTGTTCAGATACTGTACAGTACAACTGGAACCATTGCCTAAATGTTTCTCAAGTGATGGATATTAAGATATGGCTTTGGACTAAGCAATTACCAGTGTTGGGGTGTACTGAACTAAATGTGGTTCAGTTAGTAATTAAACTACATTTTGCACATTGTGGTAGTGCAACTAAATTCAAATATTTGTAGTGTTTTCAATAGTTAATTACTTTATTGCCATCTAGTGGTGTAGGTAACTAATGGAATGAAACACTACTCTTTTTTGCAAAAATAAAATATGGGTGAAGTAGGCAAGAATTTCCTTAATTTTCAGACCTGGCTAATTCTCACCTGAAACAACATTTTTTGTTGTGTTTAATAGGATAAATTACACGTTCTGTTAACATCTTATTACAGAGTTATCTGTTCTTGCTATTTATATTCTATGCCATTGCAGATTGAGTAATATAGTTTACTTAACCTCTTCCAGTGTGAAGTAATTGGTGGCTGGTAAACTCTTTTCAGACTAGCTTCCCCAGCTTCCCCAACACTGCCAATTTACATTATTCATCTGGAGAAATGTTATACTAGGAATACGCTGTTGTTTTTTTACCACTGCATATGACACAATTGCTGCTCTGTTATTGTCCTTTCATTCTCACCAGTAGGATGAACATTTTACTCAGGACAGCGCTGAGCAAATTGAATATGCATGACATTTTATGGACGTAGCACTTTTTTCATTTTCCCTGTATGTAAATGTTATGTACACAGTAGCATCGATAAACATTGGTCAAATCATCAACATTACTGTGGTTATTCCAAACCAAGAGGCAGCTTGTGTATGCCCTTTTGTCTAAATAAGTGTCCCGCACTGCACTCTGGTGCTTTTTTCAAATATGACTATGACACTTCAATTCATAAAACTATGGCGACACCATGCCTGATGACATGGGGACAATTGTAGCAGTTCTACCTTCATCACACTGTAGTTTTGGTGACTGGTGAGCAGATCAGGAGGACCAGTTGCCTGTCTCAAGTCCTTCTGTCTTATTTGGCGGTGGTGTGAATGTGAGAAGGTCAATACGCTGACCCTCTCTAAGCTGCAGCACTGCCTGCGTTAAATTCCACCTAGTGGCACCAGGGAAAGAGAGAAGGGTACTTACTGTATGATGAACAACAGCATTCAATTGCATTATATGGATCAATCAATTTCCTCTAATTTCCTCTATATTTATATAGAATAATATTGATGAAGAGTACCTACCCAAGTGTTTGGGGGTCTCTTACTGAGGATGTGTAGAGGTAGCCACCATCTTTAGATCCTGTCACTGGGATTTTGATCTGAAACATAAAAAGTAATATTAATATCTTACACACAGTGATGGATAATGGTAATGCTGGTGATGCTCCTAGTTGGTTCCCATACAGGAGGAATGACCCTCAGAGAGCTACCTCAGCCGTGTAAGGTTCCACCCGGTTGTGTCGGTCAGACAGGTGGATGTTGTGGACCTTCAGGGGTGGTGCTCCCAGACTGTCCATGGCTGTCTGGTTGGCTTTCAGCTGCTCCAGGGCAAGACGGTGGTAGTCCGACCGTGAGAAGTTCTCTAGCAAAGAAAACAAAGAGTGGCAGGCAGAAATATTTACATGAGCACATTTTGCTTTCATTCACTTTCTAACATTAAAGAACCATGAATTATCCATGGCAACACCTACACTGAGTGATACGTACTTTGCAGAAGGTAATACATTGTGCCGCATCCAGCACCAGTCAACAAGGTGGTGTAGATGGCCATCTGCTGGAGTTTGCTTGTGGAGACCCTCATGATTGTTGCTTAGAGTAGCAAACTCACGGTACCAGTGACAAGAATATCCTGGAGAGTGGACTGTTTGATGACAGACATACAAGTTATAAAGACGTTCTCCAAAATGTACAAATTCCACAAAACCATCCCACATTTCATCAGAATCTTTGAGTCAAAAGGAGCATACATTCAGATTATTTGCACAATTGATCATCCAACTCATAAAATAATCATATTTATTTTGGATCTGTTACTCTTTATTGTCGTCTTTATCAAATCTGTTTTGTTAAAGGGATAGTTCACCCAAATTACATTGGTTTCCTTACCTTGTAAGCAGTCTATGGACAGCAGTCCATGCTTTGGTTTTGTTTACTTGGCCACTGTTTTAAATGCTAGCTTGTTAGCATGTTTGGCACAAATCCAATGTAAATCAATGGTACATCTATTAACATTTCCGTGCTTCATGTCCACATCATCTGTAAGTAACTTCATTGAGTTACACAATACATTTTTTTTTATACTTTAGTATGATTTTGACATGAAGCACAGATTAAATCAAAGCATGGATTTGTGTCCTACCTTGTCCATAGACTGCTTACAGGGCAAGGAAACCAATATATTTCTTTCTAATTATGGTGAACTATCCCTTTAAACCTAAGATCTTTAGTTGAAACAATAACAAAGGGTCGCCCCGCCTGTGTTTTAGTAAAAAGCTGAGTGATGTGCCTGTAGAAATGTAACTACTCTCAAATGTATAGACATAGCTATGGATGCAAGGACTGACCATCCAAGATAAACATAATTATAGATTTAACAATGTTTTGAGGCTATACAGTGTTGACATTTACATTGCTTACAATCATTAGGCCTAAAACAAGCTTATATTTTAAGTTCTGATGGGGTACGACCATTAAGTAAGCTCATGAGGCATGTATTAGTCATATTCCTCAATAATCCATAGCCTTATTATCTGATAAGTACAAAAATGGATGTAGCAACTAAGGATTTTAATTTTAAGGGTAGGTCAGACATTAAAATGACAATTTCCTCTTTTACTGACCACATTCTGTGTGACTGGGTGCAGTAGGCCTATAATTGTACAATGAAAGAACGAGGTTTGGGTAGGGCATTATTTATATATATATTTTTTAAAGTGGGCAGGGAGAGAGTAACAGTCCAGTGTCTTGGAGCAGAGAAAGCCAAGACAAGACTACTTAAAACACAAGACTACCCTGAGAACCCACTTAAGACCTGTACACAGGTACAAATTTGCCCAAAATACAGTGCCTATAGAAAGTCTACACCCCCTTGAGCCGTTTTCACATTTTTCTGCCTTTAATGAAATTTAAAAAGGGATTACATTAGACATGATTCACAGCTGTGACAGCTGACAAAGGTGCTTCCACCAAGTACTAACTTAGGGGGGTAGATACTAATCCAATTTGGAAAATGTTCTATGGCTTTCTATCACTTTGAAAATGTAGAGTAGAGTAGGTAGATCTGTATGAAAACAAATGTAACGTAATCCTTTTTAGATGTAATTTTCTGACAGCAAAACGTAAACAGTTTAAGAGTGTAGACTTTCTATAGGCACTGTATTTCTTAAAATGATCCCCTACAGTATATTCATATTAGTGTCAATCTATACTGATCAAAAATAGAAATGCAACTTATAAAAAGTGTTGGTTCCATGTTTCATGAGTTTACATCCTGTTAGTAAGCATTTCTCCTTTTCCGAGATACTCCATCCACCTGACAGGTGTGGCATATCAAGAAGCTTATTGAAACATGATTATTACACAGGCTCACCTTGTGCTGGGGACAATAAAAGGCCACTTAACACAATGCCACAGATGTCTCAAGTTTTGAGGGAGTGTGCAATTGGCATGCTGACTGCATGAATGTCCACCAGAGCTGTTGCCAGACAATTTCATGTTAATTACTCTATCAAACGTTGATTTAGAGAATATGGCAGTACGCCCAACCGGGCCTCATAACCACAGACCAGTGTAAGCAGGCCAGCCCAGGACATCCACATCCAGCAATCACCTAACACCTACGGGATTGTCTGAGAACAACCACCCGGACAGCTGATGAAACTGAGGAGTATTTCTGTCTGTAATGAAGCCCTTTTGTGGAGAAAAACCAATTCAGATTGGATGGCCCTGGCTCCCAAGTGGGTGGGTCTATGCCCTCCCAGGCCCACCCATGGCTGCGCCCCTACCCAGTCATGTGAAATCCATGGATTTGGGCCTAATGCATTTCAATTGATTGATTTCCTTATATGAACTATAACTCGGTAAAATCTTTGAAATTGTTGCGTTACAATTTTTGTTCATTAACGTTATAGGTTAGGCTTCTTGTGACATCGCCATCTAGGGTATTCAAAGTGTAATTAGTATTTTGGGGGTAAGCGCAACCAAGGATAGCACTGTAGCGCAGCCTTGGAAATTCATTCAAGCAAAACGTTCTTGTAGCCTGGTGTAGGCATTTCGTACGAAGACTTTTACGACCAAATTAAATTTAGAGGAACATGCACTACTCTAAAAATATAATTCAGAATGTCATCTACAACAACAGTTCAATTAGAGACTGAACTGAGGACATTCATGCTGTATTTATGGGAGTCGCCATATTGCTGCCTAAACCTAAATCTAACCTAAAGCTTGCTTGAGCTGAAACCAGTCATTGGCTGAAACACATCCATACATTTTAAAATACATGTAAACGTTATGTAAATGAACGAAAATATAATAATTACCGAATGTCGTAATTTGTTTTTATAACAAAACGTACAACCACATAAGAGGCGAGACGTCCATATCACGTGATGAAACTTCACGTTCTATGTACACGTCACACGCAAGCTGTCTTGAAAAAAAAAGTGTTATGAAAGTTGTTACACAGTTATATCACAGCGACAAGAGCTCGACAGTAGCATTTTATTCACATAAGCGAGTCATCTGCGTCAATTTACTGTCGTCGAGGGCAATACAGAAAGTAGGTAAGGACATCATGCTTGTATGTAAACCAGTTTTAATTAGTGCTGAATGTGGAACTCATTCAACAAGGACAGCATTGCGCATTGTTTCCAGGGAATTCGTGAAGTTGTACGTGTGTTACTGTATTTATTCTTGATGTCATGCAGAACATAGACTTACCATTTTCATGTCAATTATGAAATTCCTTGTCTAATTTTTAAGTTACTTGTGTAAATCAATGGAGACCTCGAATGTTCCTATTATTTGTAATGATTTGCATTTGTAATTTGTAATGATCAGCACCCCACCCTAGTTCTAGTTTATATATCTGTAATATGGATACCTTGAGATGTATATAGCTATCGCGGGGTCGCGGGGCATCCCACCATGATAGCTAACGTTAGTGTACTCATTATTACACTGCACCATTTTAGGTCTGATAGGAAGGAAGCCTTCATCAGCTGTGCACATTGCACAAAGACATTAGATAAGTCCTGGAAATACAGTGCATTCGGAAAGTTTTCGGGCCCCTCGACTTTTTCTACATTTTGTGAACTTACATCCTTATTCTAAAATGGATTAAATATATTTCCCCTCATCGATCTACACACAATACCCCATAATGACCAAGTGAAAACAGGTTTCTAGAAATGTTTGCAAATGTATTCACACACACACACACACACAAACATATTTACATAGGTATTTAGACCCTTTGCTATGAGACTCAATTGAACTCAGGTGCATCCCTTTTACATTGATCATCCTTGAGATGTTTCTACAACTTGATTAGAGTCCACCTGTGGTAAATTCATTTGAACTCACATGATTTCGAAAGGCACACACCTGTCTATATACGGTCCCACAGTTGACCGTGCATGCCAGAGAAAAACCCAAGCCATGAGGTTGAATGAAGGAATTGTCCGTAGAGCTCCGAGACAGGATTGTGTCGAGATACAGATCTAGGGAAGGGTACCAAAACATTTCTTCCGCATTGAAGGTCCCCAAGAACACAGTGGTCTCCGTCATTCTTAAAGGGAAGAAGTTTGGAACCACCAAGACTTCCTAGAGCTGACCAGAAGGGCCTTGGTCAGGGAGGTGACCAAGAACCCGATGGTCACTCTGACAGAGCTCCAGAGTACCTTTGTGGCGATGGTTGTCCTTCTGGAAGGTTCTCCCATCTCTGCTGCACTCTCAGGCCTTTATGGTAGAGTGGCCAGACGGAAGCCACTCCTCAGTAAAAGGCACATGACAGCGCACTCGGTGATTCTCTGGTCTCATGAAACCAATAAATATTTGGCCAGAATGCCATAACGCTTGAATGCCAAGCGTTATGTCTGGAGGACACCTGGCACCATCCCTATGGTGAAGCATGGTGGTGGCAGCATCATGCTCTGGGAATGTTTTTCAGTGACAGGGACTGGGAGACTAGTCTGGATCAAGGGAAAGATGAACGGTGCAAAGTACAGAGAGATCCTTGATCCCTGCTCCAGAGCGCTCAGGACCTCAGACTGGGACGAAGGTTCATCTTCCAACAGGACAACGACCCTAAGCACACAGCCAAGACAACGCAGGAGTGTATTCGGGACAAGTCCCTGAACAAGTCCCTGACTTGAACCAGATTGAACATCTCTGGAGAACCTGAAAATAGCTGTGCAGCGACGCTCCCCATCCAACCTGACAGAGCTTGAGAGGATCTGCAGAGAAGATGGGAACAAATTCCCCAAATACAGGTGTGCCAAGTTTGTAGCGTCATACCCTGTACTCGCTGCCAAAGGTTCTTTAACAAAGTACTGCGTAAAGGGTCTGAATACTTATGTAAATGTGATATTTCAGTTCTGTATTTAATACATTTGCTAAAATTTCTAAACCTGTTTTCACTTTATCATTATGGGGCCACTCTGTTCTTGGGGACCTTAAATGCTGCAGAAATGTTCTGACATTACACAATCCTACCTCGGGGCTCTACGGACAATTCCTTCGACCTCATGGCTTGGTTTTTGCACATACGTGCACTGTCAACTGTGGGACCTTATATAGACAGGTGTGTGCCTTTCCAAATGATTTCCAATCAATCGAATTTACCACAGGTGGACTCCAAGTTCTAGAAACATCCCAAAGATGATCAATGGAAACAGGATGCACTTGAGCTCAATTTCGAGTCTCATAGCAAAGGGTCTGAATACTTATGTAAATAAGGTTTTATATTTTTAATACATTTGCAAACATTTCTAAACACCTATAATGTAACAAAATGAGGAAAAGTCAAATGGTCTGAATACTTTCCGAATGCACTGTATGTTGGCTTTGACAGAATTGAAAGGAGCAAGACACTGGTTTCTTTCCAACCATTTCCTTCCCAACTCCCTGTTCCTCTCTGCTGTCAGACATGTTTGGTTCAGTAGTGGTGGGCATCGGGACAGCAGGCTTTGTGAGGATCAGGGACATGCTAGCCCCTCTGCCTTCCAGTGCAGCTGAGAAGCTCAGTGTCAAAGGCTTCATTTCCAGGTGAGGCACCAAGACATCTCATTGTTTGCTGACAGTAAAAAAACAAGAGAAAAACAATGGTTGCAATATACGAAATAAATAGAAACACAGCAGTGTGTCCAGGTGCTGGTTTTGGCAGGAACAACTAGTATTAACTTCTTGGCGCACCCATCCCTTTAGCGGGATCATTTTCGTCAACATCCGCTGAATTGCAGAGCGACAAATTCAAATAAAAATACTAAAAATATTTAATTTTCATGAAATCACAAGTGCAATATAGCAAAACACAGCTTAGCTTGTTTTTTAAATTTAATTTAATAAAAAATAAAAAAATGTATCCCTTTTTCTCCCCAATTTCGTGGTATCCAATTGTTGTAGTAGCTCCTCAGGTTGTTTTTACAATAAATAATCAATAATATTTCAACCGGACCGTAGCTTTTTCAATAGGAGAGAGAGAGGAAATGCTCCAAGCTGTCCATGTCTCAAGGCTTAAAAATCCTTATTTAACGTGTCTTCCCCCACTTTCATCTACACTGATTGAAGTGGATTTAACAAGTGACATGAATAAGGGATCATAGCTAGCTTTCGCCTTCATTCACCTGGTCAGTCTGTCATGGAAAGAGCAGGGGTTCTTAATGTTTTGTACACTCAGTGTATATTTGCAGTGCAATGACCTTTGTTGCACTGAAAATATTAAATAAATAAGCACTGGAGTCAAGGTCAGTCGCCTGTCATTTTTCACTGTGCGCTTTTTTACTTTTGTAATACTTCAATATTGTAGAGTGAAGCGATTAAAATCATATTACGTGATCTTGTTTAATGGTGATATATAATCTCTGACCTGTCCTGTACTCGATCATAGAGGCAGCAGCTGGGATGTGTGGATGACCATGTTGCCTGAGTCGTGCACACTGTAGCAAACCTTTACACAACGGAACAATTCAACTGTGCTCTTGACATGTTTTTTCAAGTCACTTTTCCCCTACTGAATACAACTCTAGTGCTGTCTTCCCATAGGAGGACCCTAGAGGAGCAGCAGGGAGTGAAACAGATCACTATCGAGGATGCCCTGAGGAGAGATGACATAAAGGTGGCCTTCGTCTGCACTGAAAACGCTGTGCATGAGGAAAACATCAGGTAAAACTCTCTCACTGACCCCATGTCTCTGACGGTCCTCTTTGGTAGTTGTTTAGTTACCCCGTCATCAGTTTTGTTTCTGTCTGAAGTGCTCTTACACAACAGAGCTATAGTTTCACCATGTTACAAATCACCACTAGGAGTCAGCACTGGAACACGTGTCAAGCTTCAGTACACTGTTGCTTTTCTTTCTCAGTCCACGGAGGCTCAGTTTGTAGGTTAATTAACCATTCATTGAGCCTGGTCCATTTACCAGGCCCTCAGACAAACTGTCTAACAGTTGTAGTTTATAAGCTATGTATTATACAACGTTGGGACACACAGTAACACGACAGTTTAGCAAGTTGTTCAAGATATCGTCCTTGACCCTCATAGGTGCTTCATTGTAAATCGATCAGGTAACATCTGAGGCGGTTCCGGAGCTGTATCAACAAATGTCACCCTAGGGGCTCCTCTGGCATTCACATTATCCTGAGCAGTCTCCTCCCTCTCCCACAGCTGATTACAATATGTGTAGCTGTTTGATGTCTACCTCTCAAACCCTGGAGAGCATGACCAAGGCTCCTGCTCTCTAAGGGCCCCTCATTATGACTGCAAACTGTAGCGAAAACACACTCTTAAATGATGCTTTCTACTCTCCCTCTCACTGTTAAATGTTAGGAGTGTACAGAGAGGCTTAGACAGGCTGTTAAAGAATGGAGAGTTATTTTAGGCTGGTTAATGAGGGGTGTTGAGAACATTGTCATCATGTTTCACTGCTAGACAGTTCCAGGCTAACGGTCTAAATGGAACAGCAGGTACTGCCCTTCATACTGTAAAGGAAAGGAAAAGTAAAGGGGGGCTGAAATGTTCTTGAACGACTTTGTCATACAGGATACTTCATTATCTTCTTTTGTTGTCAATTTAATTGGAATGTTTTTGAGAAAGTTACAAGGAGTTTAAGAGTGGTCAATGTGAAGTTTTCCAAACTCTGAACATCCTGGGTTATTGAAACATTGACCAACGGTTATTACTGGGAAGTTTGGGATATTAAGTTACATTTGAGTTGTGCATCTCCCTAGTACAGAACTCTTTTTAAATCGTCTTCATAATTTTGCATGTTCTGTTGAAGCAAGGTCTCTTTGACACCCTTCTTGGCTACTCAAACAAACTCAATTATCCTATACTATTTTGCATGTTCTAACGGAGCACAGGACATTTCTGGAAGCTGGGAAGCATGTCTGTGTGGAATATCCTATGGCCATGACACACAAGACTGCCGTGGACCTCTGGGACCTGGCTCAGGAAAAAGGTGAGCTGGACATAATCATTGGGAGAGATTTATTTTGGTTAATTCGAAGTGTATAGAGAAGACATGGTGAAGTATTGATGACATTATGGGGATGATGTAGTAGACGCGCGTATCTTAACTAGTATTGATCACCTATGTATTTAATGTTCTATGTCTAATATGTACCTAGGAGTGGTCCTGCATGAGGAGCACATAGAACTCTTGACAGCCGACTTTAAGCAGCTGAAGAAGGACATAGCAGGGAAAAAGCTGGAGGAAGGATCCCTTCACTTCACAGGTGAGAGACAGACTGGGACAGGGAGTAAAGCACAAATACACAAAAATCCCAGCACCACTGATGCATCACCTCAAATACAACACTGATACATCACCTAAAATACAATACTTGTTACAGAAAATAACTGCATAACATGTATCAATTTGATGTACATCGTCCAGGTCACAGGGTTCGGAATAAATATTTCATTCCAGAGCTTTTGATATAGTATAGCTCCCATCAAAGTGACTTGTAAAATGTTGTTTTCTCAGTCTCCACAGTACACCCATTTAGGTTGATGTGAAAGAGAGCCAGCCTGTGGAGTGAGGCAGGCAGACAGATCTCTGGTGTGAAATAAGGCAGGGTGTTATTGATGATGTCTAGAGGTGCATGTCAAACAGCACCCTATTCCCTACATAGTGCACTATTGTCATTGGTAGTGTACTACATAGTGAATGGGGTGCCATTTGGGATGCGGACTAACTGTTCTATTCATCAGAGCACTGCTGGGGAACAAGTTAGTTAATGCATATGAATGGGCTTCTCCTAAAGCAGCAGTGACTGAATAATAAATCATAGTTCTCAACTTGAAACGCTCCACACAACCTCAGATGACAGACAATATTTTATAGCGGCTGACTTTTGACTAAGAATCGTAGCGGAGAGCGAGTGGAAGAGCCAGAGGGAGTAGTGTCTGACATTTGAGTCAGGGCAGTTTTAGGAGTTGGACTGTAGGAGGCAGCAAGCACCAAATGAAATATAACTGTATATTTTGGGAAATTCACTTCAATGGTTCATGTTCATTTTATGCTTTATGGTGTGATATATATATATATATATGCATATATATATATGCACCACAACAGTGTATGTCCTGTAATGTGATGAGTACAAAATCAATGCAAAATGTGTGCTAACCAGTCCTAAATGTAACCAGATGATGATTGACAATGAGCCAATGGATTACATGTCCCTTTACAACTACTTCTGACTGTAGTGTTCCTATGTGTCGTCTGATAGGAGGTCCTCTGAAGCCGGGCTTTGGGTTTCCAGCTTTCAGTGGCATCGCCCGGCTTACCTGGCTGGTGGATCTGTTTGGAGAGCTGTCTGTCACCGCTGCCAGCATGGAGGAAGACCAGGAGAACAAGTACATGAAGATGACCACTCAACTCATGACTAAAGAGCAGAAGTATGTACTGTACATTAGAATCAAGTAATAATATCAGATAACGTGTCCTTCACAACACCTCAAACCTAGCTATTCGGCCAGCCTCAAACATAATTGCCTTTATTACACCTAAAGAAAATACTGGTAGTCCAGCCCTGAAACTTTGGGTTAACTATAACCTCCTTGTAACATGTTGTGGTTTTAATACAGGCCTCTCACATGGATTGAGGAGCGGGGTCCTGGCCTGCCCAGAGTGAAGAATATCAACTTCCGCTTTGACTCATGCACCATGACCCAGCTTCCCCCGGCTGCCAGGGAGCCGGTGGGTCTCTTCATGCAGGACCTGGTGCTCTTCAGTCAGAAGCTTCTGGGCCAGGTCCCCCGTGACCAGCTCCATGCCGAGCGCCACAGGGTCCTCCACTGTCTGGAGCTGGCCGACCGCATCCAGCAGCTGAGCCAGCAAGGCCAGGGATCAGCCCAGGACGCCTAGAGACACAGTGGGGTCCCAGCCTACCGGGGGGCCCCAGCAAAGTTACAGTAACTTTTCCAAAATTCCCAGGATTTCTAGAAATTATGTTTTTTTTTCTCAGCCTACTGGTAGATGTCCAAGCGCACAAGATCCGGCCCCTAAATAAGCCTTCTACAGTACAGCTACTGTAACATGCTGTACTACTGACAGACGCACTCGCAACGTCTTTGCAATGTTAAGGGATTTTATTCATAAATGAGGGAAAGGAGATGTGCGATGCCTTTCAGAAACAGATAGGTCTCTAAGGCATGTCAGCTTATTATATTAGGGTTAGGCTGTTACTCACAACAGACGTCATATGTACTGCATCTTCACATTGATGAAAGGTCCATTAATAGTTTGATGTTTGCATTGTGTTACTTATTCAAGTGAATCTACATTACATGTACTCTAACATTCTGGTGGTTGAACACAGCTCATGATGCTTTAGCATTAGCTGGTGGTGCTTTTATATGTTCATTACTTATTTATCTTATGACATTTATTGGCTTATGTTGTTTAGCTACCGTGCACTCAGAAGTGGAAAGCAAAACAGTGTCATACTGATCCTTGCATGTTCAAATCATTCACTCTCTACAATAGGTGTTTGCCTGATACCTCAGCTAAATATGGCACGGATGAATATTTCGACAGCTCTGGCAGGTGAAAGTGTGTTATTTACACTGCAACTTCAGTTGTCCAAATGTTGTTGGACTGCAATTGGCACATCTGTTTTAAAGTATTATTTGATTAATGTTCATCCCTTGGAGGGGGAGTGTATTGTCATGTGTTGACAAATTGACAGTGTTGCTTTATTCTATTTATTCAACCATAAAGAGCCATTTTCATTTACAAAGACGTGACGCCACGGCTGAAAACACCTCCCTGGTGTTAGCACTAAATAAATCACTCTTGTGATTGTTCTTGCAACACGCTTCCCTTCCCCTTTTCTCTCTGTTTCAAAACGACTTTTGCATGGCTGATGGTGATGAAACTTAAAAGACAAACACAAAAAAAGAGTATGTGAAAACTTGAACTGTACACTCCAGAAAGTCTTAAGGTTGCACTTCGATGGTAGAATAAGTCCTCCTGTTCTTTGTCTCCCCAGTGACTATCCCTCTGAATGGGGCCACAACAGAAACCAGTATTTCAATGGTCTCCAAATTAGTGTTGTATTTAATTCCGGGATGCTGACAGACTGAATTGGTGCCTTATTGGCCTGCTCAGTTTCCTCCATTGTTAACATCCATGTCAGTCCCATCTAATGATATCTATGGTTCCATCCCGTGTCACACAAGTACACACTACCCAGTGACACTTAACTGGGTGTCACTGTAGTGTTAGTAGCAATTTATAGGGAGAGGAAATTACATTTCTTTATCAGTTGAGGAGGGAGAATCGTGCTGTTATATTGGATTATAATGCCTGAATGTTTACATGTTTTGAGTGTATTGTAACGGTATAGTTTGCTATAAGATTCATAATTTGCTGGTATCCATATTAATAAAGTGTGCCTGATTGATCGTCTTCCTGTATGATTCTGGCTGTTCCATCCTTGATGAAATAGTCACTGTGTGTCATAATAGTACATGGTACTTATAGAGCGCTTTTCAAGGACCCAAAGTCACTACAAAAACAAACAGATTAACAGGAGTCAAAACATCAGACTAAACAAGAACATGAATAAAGAGAGGGGTGGGCTCAAGAAAGGGATAGAGTGTGATGTAGGGTTGGGATTTGGATATGAACGCGGTTTAGGGTAAGGCTTTGGGTTAGGTGCTGCTCAGTATGGTGAAGAGAGTAGTGTATTTCTTTGTGTGTGGGGGGGGGGATTAAGGATATGCTTTGTCAAAGCGGTGGGGCTTCGGGATTGACTGAAAGATGGTGATGGACTTAGAACCACAGATTGCTGGAGGGAGGAGCGACCCTGGAGAAGGCCCTGCCGCCCAAGCTTTGCCCTGGAGCTTTGCCATGGGGATGACAAGGTGGCCTGCTGTGATTCACACAGGAGTGCACGTGTAGGTTGGTAGGGGAGAATCAAATCAAATGTTATTTGTCACATACACATGGTTAGCCGATGTTAATGCAAGTGTAGCGAAATGCTTGTGCTTCTAGTTACGACCATGCAGTAATATCTAACAAGTAATCTAACCTAACAATTTCACAACAACTATATTATACACCCAAGTGTAAAGGAATGAATACGAATATGTACATAAAAATATATGAATGAGTGATGGCCGAACGGCATAGGCAAGATGCAGTAGATGGTATAGCGTACAATATATACATATGAGATGAGTAAAGTAGGGTATGTAAACATTTAAAGTGGCTAGTGATACATTTATTACATCAATTTTTCCATTATTAAAGTGGCTAGAGTTGAGTCAGTATGTTGGCAGCAGCCACTCAATGTTAGTGATGGCTGTTTAACAGTCTGATGGCCTTGAGATAGAAGCTGTTTTTCAGTCTCTCGGTCCCTGCTTTGATGCACCTGTACTGACCTCGCCTTCTGGATGATAGCGGGGTGAACATGCCATGGCTCGGTTGGTTGTTGTCCTTGATGATCTTTTTGGCCTTCCTGTGACATCAGGTGGTGTAGGTGTCCTGTACGGCAGGTAGTTTGCCCCTTGTGATGCGTTGTGCAGACCTCACTTCCCTCTGGAGAGCATTCCGGTTATCATCGGAGCAGCTGCCGTACCAGGCGGTGATACAGCTCGACAGGATGCTCTCGATTGTGCATCTGTAAAAGTTTGTGAGTGTTTTTGGTGACAAGCCAAATTCTTCAGCCTCCTTCTTCACCATGCTGTCTGTGTGGGTGGACCATTTCAGTTTGTCCGTGATATGTACACCGAGGAACTTAAAACTTTCCACCCTCTCCACTACTGTCCCGTCAATGTAGATAGGGGGCTGCTCCCTCTGCTGTTTCCTGAAGCCCACAATCATCTCCTTAGTTTTGTTGACATTGAGTGTGAGGTTATTTTCCTGACACCACACTCCGAAGGCCTCACCTCCTCCCTGTAGGCTGTCTCGTCGTTGTTGGTAATCAAGCCTGCCACTGTAGTGTCGTCTGCAAACTTGACGATTGAGTTGGAGGTGTGCATGGCCACGCAGTCGTGGGTGAACAGGGAGTACAGGAGAGGGCTGAGAACGCACCCTTGTGGGGACCCAGTTTTGAGGATCAGCGGGGTGGAGATGTTGTTACCTACCCTCACCACCTGGGGGGCGGCCCGTCAAGAAGTCCAGGACCCAGTTGCACGGGGCGGGGTCGAAACCCAGGGTCTCGAGCTTAATGACGAGTTTGGAGGGTACTATGGTGTTAAATGCTGAGCTGTAATCGATGAACAGCAATCTTACATAGGTATTCCTCTTGTCCCGATGAGTTAGGGCAGTGTGCAGTGTGCTGTGTTGGCGACTGCGTCATCAGTGGACCTATTGGGGCGGTAAGCATATTGGAGTGGGTTTAGGGTGTCAGGTAGTGTTGAGGTGATATGGTCCTTGACTAGTCTCTCAAAGCAGTTCATGATGACGGAAGTGAGTGCTACAGGGCGGTAGTCGTTTAGCTCAGTTACCTTAGCTTTCTTGGGAACAGGAACAATGGTGGCCCTCTTGAAGCATGTGGGAACAGCAGACTGGGATAAGGATTGATTGAATATGTCCGTAAACACACCAGCCAGCTGGTCTGCGCATGCTCTGAGGACGCAAGCGGGGATGCCATTTGGGCCTGCAGCCTTGCGAGGGTTAGAAGGTCTGAGAAGGTTTTGTATTTATTATGGATCCCAATTAGCTGCTGCCTTAGTAGTTTAAACAGTCAGCTCGGTGCATACAACATGTCAATACTTCCCACAACAAAAAGTGGTGATGAAGTCAATCTCTCCTCTATTTTGAGTCAGGAGAGATTGACATATGTATTATTCATGTTAGCTCTCCATGTACATTTAAGGGCCAGCCGTGCTACCCTGTTCTGGGCCAATTGTAATTTTCCTAAATCCCTCTTTGTGGCACCTGACCACACGACTGGACAGTAGTCCAGTTTCAACAAAACTAGGGCCTGTAGGACCTGCCTTGTTGATAGCGTTGATTAGAAGGCAGAGCTGCGCTTTATTATGGACAGACCGGTCCCCGTCTTAGCTGCTTTTGCATCAATATGTTTTGACCATGACAGTTTAGAATCCATGGTTTAGTCTCCTCAACTTGCTCAAATACCACATTATTTGTTACAAGATTTTGTTGAGGTTTAGGGTTTAGTGAATGATTTGTCCCAAATATAATGCTTTTAGTTTTTGAAACGAACACATTTCTAACTTGTTTCTTTCCACCCATTCTGAACCTGACTGCAGCTTAAGTGTTGCAGTGATTTCACTTGGTGTGGATTACAACAGCATGTTCCAGTTCCCACCCATATTCAGCAACTTCTCACAGCCATTGAAGAAGAGTAGGACAACATTCCACAGGCCACAATCAACAGTCTGATCAGCTCTACGTGAAGGAGATGTGTCACGCTGCATGAGGCAAATGGTGGTCACACCAGATACTGATTGGTTTTCTGATCCACAACCCTACTGTACCTTTTTTATTTTTAAATTTGCCCAATTTTGTGATTACGATCTTGTCTCATCGCTGCAACTCCTCGGAAGAGGCGAAGGTTGAGACTTGACAAGATCACAATTGGATATCACAAAATTTGGGAGACAGTCAGCTTTAATTTGAGGGTATTTTTATCCATATCGTGTGAATAGTTTAGCAATTACAGCACATTTTGTACATAGTCTCCCCATTTTAAGGCAGCAAAAGTATTGGGACAAATTCACTTATACAGTATGTGTATTAAAGTAGTAAAAAGTTAAGTATTTGGTCCCATATTCATTGCACGCAATGACTCTACAAATTTGTTGGATTCATTTGCTGTTTGTTTTGGTTGTGTTTCAGATTATTATGTGCCCAATAGAAATAAATGGTAAATCATGTCCTTCTGTAGCTCAGTTGGTAGAGCATGGCGCTTGTAACGCCAGGGTAGTGGGTTCGATCCCCGGGACCACCCATACGTAGAATGTATGCACACATGACTGTAAGTCGCTTTGGATAAAAGCGTCTGCTAAATGGCATATATAATGTATTGTGTCATTTTAGAGTCACTTTTATTGTAAATAAGAATAAAATGTTTCCAAACACTTCCACATTAATGTGAATGCTACCATGATTACAGAAAGTCCTGAATGAATCATTTATAATGATGAGTGAGAAAGTTACAGAAGCACAAATATCATACCCCCCAAAAATGCTAACTTCCCCTGTTATTGTAATGGTGAGAGGTTAGCATGTCTTGGGGGTATGGTATTTGTGCTTCTGTAACTTTCTCACTCATCATTATTCACGATTCATTCAGGATTATCCGTAATCATGATAGCATCCACAGTAGTGAAGAAATATTTAGAAACATATTCTAATACATAATAAAAGTGACTCCAAAATGACAGGTGAGACTCACGAACACACACGTGTTTGTTGTTTTGCTGTAGGATGCTCACAGGCCTCACAAGACTGGTCTGAAGCTCCCCCAGTACCGGTTGAAAAAATGAATGGAAGTATATATAGAGACTGTTTAGTGCCAAAAAGAAGAAGTTAAATACATGTAAAAAATTATAATTAAAAAGTGTTTCCTAATCTTTCTTATTTCTCTCAGATATAGAACAGACTCTTCTGAACAAACTTCCTTCAGATTTTTAGGGGGGACTATCTGTTGTTCGAGGTAGTAAATCTGTCATTCAATGCGTTTGCATGGGCAGTAAGGCCAAAAATAATTTTTGATCAAACATATTTTTTATACAGTACATATATATTTCTTAAAACAATTCCATATAGCTATGTAGTACCAGCCACCCATCCTTACAAACCCTTGCTCCCACAAGCCAAGATTATCACCACCTCCCATCCTTGCCCTCTCTTACCCACCCAGGCCTAGTTTATCCCAACCTCCGTCTTTCCCCCCCTCCCTTCTTCTCAGACACATTTACACCCCTCTATACATTTACTTATCCATTCTCCTTCAATCACACACAACATACACCCTATACCTCTGCACACCCATTCTCTCCCGCCCTCCCTCCTACACATATTCATATTCACCCCCCTTCACTCTCCCATTCATATGCACATACACCACCTACACATACATCCACTCATACATACACCCACTCACATATTGTCTCAATTTACGATAAGCTGGTCTTGGGAATCACTGTATGTAGCCAAGTATACTTATCGCTTTTTATGTGTTCCCTTTCATACCCATAGTACTGTCATGAATCGGAGTTGAGACTTGATACCTTTTTCCTCCAGTGACTGTCTGATCGGAATGAATCTCTTGTGTTTTTTCCTCAGTTTAGCAGACAGGTCCTGGAAGAATCAAATGGACTGACCATGGATTTTGATTTCCTTTCCCTCCTGTGCCTTCAGAATGTTGACTTTGGTCTTATAGTTCCACAGGTTAAAGATGACCATACAAGGATATTTAGCGTTCTTCTGTTTCACGCTGATCCGATGACATCGCTCCAGATCTTACGTTGTTACATCAATGTCAAGCTCCTCCGATATCGGCATGATCACGTAGCTGGAAAGGTCTAATTTTTCCTCATCTTCCAGTAGGAACAATATTCTCATATTATTTTGTCTCATTCTGGTTTTAGAGAATTTGAAGTTAGGATACCTGAACGTTAGAACCTGAACGTTTTAAAGTTGGTCTTGTAACTTGTAGGGCCATTTAGAATAGCAATCACTTTATTCCTATGGTTCTCATTCAAACCCATGTTAATTTATGCCAATTTAAAATGTATAGTTCCAAAGGTATACATAGTATCATATATCCTTTGACAAGAAATCTAAGTTGGGCCAGTCTGAACATCTTCTCAATGTGGATTTGGTGTTGACAGCTTAAACCGTGTATGAGAAAGGTCTAGAATTGTAGCTTTTTTTGACCATTCAAGTCTATAGGCCTTTTTTTGCCATTGAAATGCATTGGGAGATAATTTAAATATTGTTATAGTTCAAAAAGTATAAATTCTCTAAAAAAATCCTCAAGCAATCTGAGTTGGGGCAGTCTTAAATATTTAAACTCCAGAGATTTAAGCTCTAGAGCTGGCTAAAGAAATCTAATAATAATATGACTATGTAAGACATCTAGAGTTGTGCTTTGCCTTCAGCAAGCACACCTAATGAGTAAACACTGTTTACTCATCAAGCATGATGCCAGCAGACACTCTTGCCCGGAAATGACTTTGCCAGTGACAATCTCAACTGTGAAGAACGGATCAGCTCCAATTGCTTGACTGTCTGAAGCCACACCGATTGACAGCTTAAGATTTCAGGCAGGCAACCACCAATAATAAAGCTTTGTAGAGGCATGCATGGGAACTATTCTGTATTGATGTTTCACAAGCACACAAGCTGTTGCAACCCGGACCCAGGGCCATGATACTGGTCTGATCTGAAGGATATATGGTTGCCAGGCGATGGACATGAGTGTTGCTCCTGCCTGTGCTATCTACTTCTGTTGTGAGACTCACAGAGAGTAACTGATGGCGATCAGAGAGAACACTGTGGGCTACTCATGAAACATTTAGACAACATGTAGACAACATTTAGACACACCCACACCAATAAGATCAGAAAATATATTAATGTATTAAATCCTTCATTCATTACTCATTACTCTTACAAATGACAAAACCTCTATAGCAGGGGTATTCAACTCTTTCCCTACAAGGTCCCGAGCCTGCTGGTTTTCTGTCCCAGGTCTAAATCAGCTCCTGATAAAAAGGGAACCAATAAAAAGCTCAGTGGAACTGGCTTTGAGGTCCGGAGTTGAGTTTGAGGGCTCTATAGCATTGCGTTGCATACTTCATATGATTTGTGTGATCTAAATGTTGTTACACAGAAGTGACAGTGTGGAGTCATAGCCTGTCATGGGTTAAAAAAAATGTTCTGAATGAATGGTCTGCGAGCGCTTTCAAGCACTGCCTCTGCGTCCTTGAGTGCAGTGTTCCTAGGGATACTGTAGGGGCGTGTCGTATCGTGTGGATTATGATCATCTTTACGCGTATGTGTGCAGAGGGAAAACACGTACGTTTGTAAAAATAATATGTACAATACGATTTGATGCTAAAGCTAATTGCCAGTGACGAACTCAACTGTGAAGAACTGATCAGCTCTGATTGCTTGACTGTTTGAAGCCGCACCAACCAATGGCACGGATTGACAGCGCGAAATAAACATAGAACAGTCGTGGCCCGTGGCTCGCCAAACTGCAAACGCACTATGCGACGAGATGGACAAAGAATGATTTCTATGTCTGATGAATTTTGGATTATCACGGTGTTTAGGTGAACAAGGCTACTGTCCGGTGTTGACATCTCGTGAATTATGGCAGTTCTGTGTGGAATCCTATTTCTGTTTTGGTTAGTGGATGAGGTGAGTATCTGATATTTATAGTCAGTAATTCAATCAATATGAAAGTGGAGAATTATTGCCCTCTTTTTGCTTCTGACTCGTTGGTCTCTCAAATATTAATTAAAACCCTGGGGTTTATTGAATGTCAACATAACAATGTGCCTTGCTGCTGCAGAAATTGTATGCTATTGAAAACTATTAAGGCGTATGAAAGTTAGGCAGTTATGTAAGGTTACATAAATTAGTGTTATATCGAAGGCTATTCTGTAGTAATGTATTAAGATCTATTTCATGTTCTTGAAATGAAACATTCTTTTGAAAAATTCCGCATTCATAACAATCTTACTGGGCTCATATTTACATCAGCCTGGATCATATCATACCACAATATGAATTCATTTGGCCTTATCTTGCCGCTGATCATTTGGTTCCATCAAATAAGAGACAACACACACCAGTGGTGGTTGGTGACGTTTAAGATGAGGAAGGATGATTTTTGTTTCATGAACATGTCCCTATTACAGCATATCGGATGACTGTCATTCATATTCCATTCACCCAGCTCAATGTAACATCGATAGGATTAGGCTACTACATGATATTCACATTTTCATGAGTTTGCTACAACCTAGCATATCAATGAAAGTTTACAATGTAGGTAATTCGGGTGGAGAGAATTTTGACTAATCAAGGTGACAGACAGTGCCACATTCACATTCAATGCCGCCTTGCACACTCTTGCGTGCATCAAGCTGATCTAGGGTGTAATCAATAGTCCAACATCTGCAAACAAGAGTTTTGAGTGGACAAATTCAGATATGGTTATACATGTTTCGTTCTGTTTGCTTCCGTTTAAGAAAAGTTTTTCAACAGAAAAGGCACAATGAAAACACCCCTGATCATGCACAAATTCAATTCATTTTCATAGCAACCATGTACAAACAGCTTCTTGTATATATAATTCCATCTATCTAGGTGAAGAAACCTTTCCAAGCCAAACCTTCATATCATGACCACTATCCGCTACACACAGCCTACATCATTGTCACGTCATAGTCAACATAGCTACTAGAACAAACACTTTAGTAAACCACTACAATCATGCAGTACAGTGTAGTCAGCAGCAAGCACTTTAGCAGTTACAACGGTGGGCCCTGGTGGTAATAAATGAATAAAACCAAAACGTACCTTAACTTGGAAGAGTTTCAGTGTTGGATACCCATAGCCAGCTAGCTAACATAGCATCCAACCCTGTTTGAGCCGGGTGTTTGAGTAGGCTAAATTAGCTATGCATTTGACGCTAGCTAAGTAAGTGAAAGTGAAAAAATATATACTGTGAAATATAGTTAACTCTCTTTCTCTCTCTTGCTTCTCCTTAATTTTGAAAATTATTTATTTATTCAAAACTGTTCAACTATTGTATTTCTCTCTCTTTGAGTTAACAACTCACCACATTTTATACACTGCAGTGCTATCTAGCTGTAGCTTATGCTTTCAGAACTAGATTAATTATCTGATCCTTTGATTGGGTGGACAACATGTCAGCTCATGCTGCAAGAGCTCTGATAGGTTGGAGGACGTCCTCCGGAAGTTGTCATAATTACTGTGTAAGTCTATGGAAGGGTTTGAGAACCATGAGCCTCCTCGGTTTTGTATTGAAGTCAATGTACTCAGAGGAGGACAGAAGCTAGCTCTCCCCTGGCTACACCATTGTGCTAGCCTAAAGAGTGCTGCTGAGACTACTGTAGACCTTTATGGCAAAACAGTGTGTTTTGATCAATTATTTGGTTACATAAATATATTTAGAATAGTTTTATCCAAAAACAATCACCTTTTTTAATGTTTCACAATCTTATTATTATGAAATTCGCTGAGTCGGATGGTCTTCTCCTTCCTCCACTGAGGTACCTCCACTGACACACACACACACACACACACACACACACACACACACACACACACACACACACACACACACACACACACACACACACACACACACACACACACACACACACACACACACACACACACACACACACACACACACACACACACACACGGCAGCTCTTCCTCTGCTAACTATTGTTAATTGTCACTGAGCTGAAGCAGTGACAAACAGCTCTTTGTGGTCCTTTCCGTGACCACAAAGGCAGGCTCCAGTCCTGCTCAGGGGCTGCCTTTGTGTCCCCCTGCCATGACTGTATTTGGAAGGGACACCCTGCTAGCTGCAATTGACCGTGGACACAAACATCCACCTGGCAGGCTGGTGTGGAAAAAACACTGGAGTGTTTCCCACAATTACTCCCATTAAACAAGGGCCAATGCTAGCTGGCTCGCCTCACAGGTCACACATGCCTTAAATGGTGATGGAAAGACATCAAACAAAGTGGACGTCTCATCATCATACAAGCCAGAGCCTCAGAAAAGAACACAGTGGAATAGCTTGTGATTATGCCCAGTGAGGGCAGTAATAGTGAGTCCACAGCCTGTTTTTCTCCAGTATCTCATTTAGAGGCTTGTTATACACAAAGCCCTGGGCCTGGTCTGACAGAGGCTGCATTGTATGTGTGCAGAGTGGGTTCTGGTCTCGTCTGGACTTTGCAGTCAGCGGTTCACAATCATCTTGAGTTGGCCTCTGAACATAGAGCATGAAATAGAAGTTTGGTTCATGAAATATGAACTTTGCTTAAGTAAGTGATATTTATAATACCAATGTTTATGACAAGACAACCAAGTCCTGTTTGGTGGTCACATTTGGCACATCACAGAGAAATTCAACTCCAAGGAATTCACATGGTTGACATGTTTACATGCCCAACACAATGGCCATTCAACATGTTCTCTCATTTCTTATCTGCCTTTCAAGATGATTTTATCATGATGCTTCATTTTCCCCTCTGAGATTGGTCTTTGATTTCCTACCAGCAACTATAAATCAATGACCAGTTTTCCTCTTCTCATATACAGTGCACAGCTTCCAAGAAGTACTGCTGGTATTTTGAAGGAGGCTACCCAATCTATTTCATGTAAGTATATTGCACATACACATGGGTAACATAATTCATCTGGACACAGACTAAATTACATTGCAGCATACTGTATAATGGTTAATAGTAAGGCATTCATATTTTACAAGACATATTTATTTGTTTTCAACCTTCTGCCACTCAGATGAAACTGTATGTGAATTTAAAGAGGGCAGTCTATTGATTCCCTCTGGCTTGTTTGAAGGCCGGGTGGTGTTTGGTTAAAGAAAATGGTCCCTGGATGTGGATGAATACAGAGAAATAACCCAGGTTGGTAACGTTATTATGAGTCAATACCAGCCTTTGACTCACTCCACTATCATAGCAGACTCATTTTGGCAGTCATTCAAAAGGCATGCCGTCGAAGCGACGAAGGGAAATAATGAATAAGCTGTAGCTTTTCCAAATCCAATCATCAAATCCCACACAGCATCTCGTCTCGAGGACCTGACCCTAGGCATCACAGTGATTAGGGTTTGGCTTCTAGGATGGACTCTTTTGGCATAGAATACCAACGTCACTGCCTACATTGATTGATAAGGTGAAAAAAATCTGGGGAGTCCCAACAAATCACCAGGCAGATATGCCAGAATGTCAGGATTCAAAACCAAAGTTTGCAGACAAAACCTTTGCAGTGGTTTTAGTTAAGGTAGTTGATGCAAACTAGCCACTTGCGAAATGCACTCATTAAACATAAGCTTTGTGATCTCCATCTTGCTAGCTACTATTTAGTATTTTATTTAAGTGGAAAGGTAGTGACGTAGGCTGTGACGTAGTTCCTCTATGCCTAAAAACTCCATCAATGAAACCAGACCATAGTCACTGTGTTGCCGAGGGTCTGGTTTTTGAGACTACACAGCATCCACTGGGTTGAGAAATCACATTGGAGAAGCTCTTTGACTTCTATCTAAATCATTGAACTAATGGATTAATAATTAGTCTTCAGACAGAGTCTTTGCAATTATAAAAACATGTTAGCCACTAGGCTGGCTGCAGAATTCTACCACTTGCTTTTTTAGAAAGGCCTCATTTTCAATGTATGAGGAGCTTTTAAAAATGCACTACAGTGGTGGTGCATCAGTAGGAGTTATAAAAAATGTAAAGCCTAAGGATGGAGTTGGAGTTAGGGTAGGAGAGAGAGGAGAGCATTACTGGGAGTTAGTATGCTGCAGTGACTGGGGGATTTGGATTGAATTGCCTCTGTAAAATAGTGCACACACAGATCTAATGAAATACAGTATATTGCAGGGCGACTGTGGAATTGAAATAGTGCACTATTAAGAGAATGCTGGCTCAGCTCTATGCCCTCTCCTAGCGGTGTGCTGCTAATGACTTGTGTAATGGATGGCCTTAATGCTGAAAGCCGGAAATTCAGCTCTCACACTTATAGTACTGCTGGTTTTAAAATGCAGTACAAAATACTGACAGAAGGAGAAGGAGTATTTCCAATGTTGTGGAGGATTTGTCATGGAAGTGGATTGCCGTCGATTTAGCCAGAGGATTTGGATGTGCAGTGCAGATCAGTGGATGATGAACATTTCTCTGAAATCTGTAATGATGCCATAGATCATATCTCTTCTATGTTTAAAACTGAAACTGCTATCTGCCCTTGAAAAACATCAGATACCGCGGCTCTCTGCGCATTGCAGATCTGAAGCCTGGAACTGCCAAATCACGTCTCTGCCTCACACAATAAGCACTGCCCCATCGACATAGAAACAACTATAAAAGTAATTTGTTAAAATGAATGAGTTTCTACTTACTTCAATGACTAAGTATGATTCATTCTTACCTAAAGGTTCCTATATTTGACGCATAAAACATTTTGTGTGTGTGTGTGTGTGCGCGCGTGCGTGCGTGCCTGCGTGTGTGTGTGTAGAGTAGTCAAGTCACAATGAGAGCATGTAGCAAAAAAAGGAAGGGAAGTGCTGCTAGGGTAAACAATAGTAGGTCTTTGTAGATAGGTGTTCTTTGGTAAAACGGGTTAAAAAAAATCATCAAAGAGAAAGGAGGACCAAGGCACTCTTCATATCATTAATTAAAATGCCTTTATTTACATGGCATGTTCAATGGAACCAAGACTTGAAAACTCTTGGTTCTGTTTAACCTACCATACAAATAAAGGCATCACAATGAGAGCCATTCATCATCAGCTCTCCTGCATACAGATGCTGACAATTGATCAGCAGGGGGTTCAGATAGAGTTGAAGTCGGAAGTTTACATACACCTTAGCCGAATACATTTAAACTCCGTTTTTCACAATTCCTGACATTTAATCCGAGTACAAAATCCCTGTCTTAGGTCAATTAGGATCACCACTTTATTTTAAGAATGTGAAGTATCAGAATAATAGTAGAGAGAATTATTTATTTCAGCTTTTATTTCTTTCATCACGTTCCCAGTGGGTCAGAAGTTTACATACACTCAATTAGTATTTGGTAGCATTGCCTTTAAATTGTGTAACTTGGGTCAAACGTGTCGGGTAGTCTTCCACAAGCTTCCCACAATAAGTTGGGTGAATTTTGGCCCATTCCTCCTGACAGAGCTGGTGTAACTGACTCAGGTTTGTATGCCTCCTTGGTCGTACAAGCTTTTTCATTTCTGCCCACAAATCTTCTATGGGATTGAGGTCAGGGCTTTGTGATGGCCACTCCAATACCTTGACTTTGTTGTCCTTAAGCCATTTTGCCACAAATTTGGAAGTATGCTTGGGGTCAATGTCCATTTGGAAGACCCATTTGCGACCAAGCTTTAACATTCTGACTGATGTCTTGAGAAGTTACTTCAATATATCCACGTAATTTTCCTTCGTCATGAAGCCATCTATTTTGTGAAGTGTACCAGTCCCTCCTGCAGCAAAGCACCCCCACAACATGATGCTGCCACCCCCGTGCTTCAAGGTTGGGATGGTGTTCTTCGGCTTGCAAGCCTCCCACTTTTTCCTCCAAACATAACGATGGTCATTATGGCCAAACAGTTATATTTTTGTTTCATTAGACAAGAGGACATTTCTCCAAAAGTACGATCTTTGTCCCCATGTGCAGTTGCAAACCGTAGTCTGCCTTTTTTTTATGGCGGTTTTGGAGCAGTGGCTTCTTGCTTGCTGAGCGGCCTTTCAGTTTATGTTGACATAGGACTTGTTTTTACTGTGGATATAGATACTTTTGTACCTGTTTCCTCCAGCATCTTCACAAGGTCATTTGCTGTTGTTCTGGGATTGATTTGCACTTTTCGCACCAAAGTATGTTAATCTCTAGGAGACAGAACGCGTCTCCTTCCTGAGCGGTATGACGGCTGCGTGGTCCCATGGTGTTTAGACTTGCGTACTGTTGTTTGTACAGATGAACGTGGTACCTTCAAGCATTTGGAATTTGCTCCCAAGGATGAACCAGACTTGTGGTCTACAATTTTTGTTCTGAGGTCTTGGCTGATTTCTTTAGATTTTTCCATGATGTCAAGCCAAGAAGCACAGAGTTTGAAGGTAGGCCTTGAAATACATCCACGGGTACACCTCCAATTGACTCAAATTATGTCAATTAGCCTATCAGAAGCTTCTAAAGCCATGACATCATTTTCTGGCATTTTCCAAGCAGTTTAAAGGCACAGTCAACTTAGTGTATGTAAACTTCTGACCCACTGGAATTGTGATACAGTGAATTATAAGTTAAATAATCTCTGTGTAAACCATTTTTGGAAAAATTACTTGTGTCATGCACAAAGTAGATGTCCTAACCGACTTGCCAAAACTATAGTTTGTTAACAAGGAATTCATGGAGTGGTTGAAAAATAAGTTTTAATGACTCCAACCTAAGTGTAAACTTCCGACTTCAACTGTAGATATCCAACTTCAGCTCAGGGACTCAAGACAAACTGAAATTAAATTGGAACAAATTCTAGTGCTCCCTCAATAGTTTACTTAATATTCACCTTAGACTGCAGAGTGTTTGTCATCTGCTTGATATGTCTATTCTCCAGGGCCTCTTGGTATTTGTCTCAGACATTTATCTCAGTACTGTGCATATGAGAACTGCCATTTGTCTGAATGTGTTTTGAGAGGGTTATTGGAAGACTGTACTGTTTGTACAAAAGCCTTCTCTCTCAGTTTTCTAGATGCTGGTGATTGTAATAAAGGCTTCCTCTCTCTCTCTGTGTGTGTGTGTGTGTGTGTGTGTGTGTGTGTGTGTGTGTGTGTGTGTGTGTGTGTGTGTGTGTGTGTGTGTGTGTGTGTGTGTGTGTGTGTGTGTGTGTGTGTGTGTGTGTGTGTGTGTGTGTGTGTGTGTGTGTGTGTGTGTGTGTGTGTGTACGTGTGTACGTGTGCGTGTTGTAGATGCCGGTCGTATGAGGACTGTTGTGGGACGCGGTGCTGTGTCCGGGCTCTCTCCATCCAGAGACTATGGTACTTCTGGTGAGTTCCCCCAAGACTAGCATGCCAGTCTAGCTTCTCATCCTACTCTATTTGATATACTCCCTCCTACTTCCCTCCCTGCTCTATCTCTCTCTTTTCTCTTTGTCTCTCTCGCTTTCTCTCTCTCGCTTTCTCTCTCACTCGCACTCTCTCTCTCAACACACTTCTCTCTCTGTCTCTACCCAACTTAGCCCCTGTATGTACTTGTGTGCATTTATGCATAAGACACTGGTTTGTTCATAGAGTTTATGGTCCTATGGGAGCACCTTTGCTTTTGCTTAGACCATGCCCCTCACGTGAGGGTTTCTTGCTGCAGCTTAGAATAGCAACGCTGGCTCACAGTGAAATGCTTCCCACTGGGCACAGACGTCAATTCAACATCAATGCCACGTTGGGTCAATGTAATTTCATTGTGGAAGCAACATTGATTGACCAGCGTATGCCAAGTGGGTTGATTGTTGTGACATGATCTTAATATGCAATTCAGTCATTGTAGAAACTGCTCTGTGCATGCATTAGGGCTGTCCCGACTAAAACAAATCTTGGTCGACCAAGAATCGTCTGACATTTTTAAACGTATATTTTCCATATATTGACACATCCTATGTGTTTTAATCAAATCAACAATATTCACTGAGCTTGTCTGATGCTTTAAGCACACAGTTTGATTAAATAACGAAGACACACAAATTACTAGCAATTGATTTGATAGTGCTGGGCCAGGCTAAGACTTGCTGCGCTGTGTTAAAAAAAACACGGGGTGACTGTGACGAGCATCCAGTTGTCTCTTTCTCCTCCCTCCTGCAGCGAACACCACAGAACATCAAAGTGTTTATTGCGCTGTCCATGTGGCTGAAGGTGCAACATAATTAAAGCTATTTTGACTGAAAAGTTATGTTTCTGAAATCCCTAATTTGTTTAGGAAAAGCATTCCCTATTCCCTCATCCCTTGCACTCTTTAGACCATAGACCTATTCGCACAGGACTAGTATTACTAGAGAACGTTGGTTATGTAATGATTAGTCCAGAATGTCAGTTATTCCAGAAGATGATTCGGACAGGATAATTGTTTTTCAAACTGCTCCCTGTAATTTTTAATTTTTTCCCAATAAATTGGCAGTTAGGATGCAAGCCTGGAGGTTTTTATTCTAGGCGTGAATATACAGTGGGGCAAAAAAGTATTTAGTCAGCCACCAATTGTGCAAGTTCTCCCACTTAAAAAGTTGAGAGAGGCCTGTAATTTTCATCATAGGTACACTTCAACTATGACAGACAAAATGAGATTTTTTCCCCCAGAAAATCACATTGTAGGATTTTTAATGAATTTATTTGCAAATTATGGTGGAAAATAAGTATTTGGTCACCTACAAATAAGCAAGATTTCTGGCTCTCACAGACCTGTAACTTCTTCTTTAAGAGGATCCTCTGTCCTCCACTCATTACCTGTATTAATGGCACCTGTTTGAACTTGTTATCAGTATAAAAGACACCTGTCCACAACCTCAAACAGTCACACTCCAAACTCCACTATGGCCAAGACCAAAGAGCTGTCAAAGAACACCAGAAACAAAATTGTAGACCTGCACCAGGCTGGGAAGACTGAATCTGCAATAGGTAAGCAGCTTGGTTTGAAGAAATCAACTGTGGGAGCAATTATTAGGAAATGGAAGACATACAAGACCACTGATAATCTCCCTCGATCTGGGGCTCCACGCAAGATCTCACCCCGTGGGGTCAAAATGATCAAAAGAACGGTGAGCAAAAATCCCAGAACCACACGGGGGGACCTAGTGAATTGCCTGCAGAGAGCTGGGACCAAAGTAACAAAGCCTACCATCAGTAACACACTACGCCGCCAGGGACTCAAATCCTGCAGTGCCAGACGTGTCCCCCTGCTTAAGCCAGTACATGTCCAGGCCCGTCTGAAGTTTGCTAGAAAGCATTTGGATGATCCAGAATGATCCAGATCCAGAATGTCATATGGTCAGATGAAACCGAAATATAACTTTTTTGGTAAAAACTCAACTCGTCGTGTTTGGAGGACAAAGAATGCTGAGTTGCATCCAAAGAACACCATACCCACTGTGAAGCATGGGGGTGGAAACATCATGCTTTGGGGCTGTTTTTCTGCAAAGGGACCAGGACGACTGATCCATGTAAAGGAAAGAATGAATGGGGCCATGTATCGTGAGATTTTGAGTGAAAACATTCTTCCATCAGCAAGGGCATTGAAGATGAAACGTGGCTGGGTCTTTCAGCATGACAATGGTCCCAAACACACCGCCCGGGCAATGAAGGAGTGGCTTCGTAAGAAGCATTTCAAGGTCCTGGAGTGGCCTAGCCAGTCTCCAGATCTCAACCCCATAGAAAATCTTTGGAGGGAGTTGAAAGTCTGTGTTGCCCAGCAACAGCCCCAAAACATCACTGCTCTAGAGGAGATCTGCATGGAGGAATGGGCCAAAATACCAGCAACAGTGTGTGAAAACCTTGTGAAGACTTACAGAAAACATTTGACCTCTGCCATTGCCAACAAAGGGTATATAACAAAGTATTGAGATAAACTTTTGTTATTGACCAAATACTTATTTTCCACCATAATTTGCAAATAAATTCATTAAAAATCCTACAATGTGATTTTCAGGATTTGTTTTCCCTCATTTTGTCTGTCATAGTTGAGGTGTACCTAAGATGAAAATTACAGGCCTCTCTCATCTTTTTAAGTGGGAGAACTTGCACAATTGGTGGCTGACTAAATACTTCTTTGCCCCACTGCATAGTATTTCAACATGTCCAGGTGATAGGTCACAGATAGATAACTCGAGCTTGGTTCCCAAGTTTCTAAACCATACCAAACCATCTTTCCTATAGTGTTGCCATAATATCAGAATTGAGGAAGTGTGATCGTAATCATTAGGATATTTAGTGATCCACAGTACGCCCTAAAACTAATTCTGTCCGAATAGGGCACCTAGCATGGACTTGTAGATGACCTGGAGGCAGTGGGTCTGGCGACGAATATGTAGCGAGGGCCAGCCGACTAGAGCATACGGGTCGGAGTGGTGGGTCGTATAAGGTGCTTTAGTAACAAATACGGATGGCACTGTGATAAACTGCATCCAGTTTGCTGAGTAGAGTATTGGAAGCTATTTTGTAGATGACATCGCCGAAGTCGAGGATCGGTAGGATAGTCAGTTTTACTAGGGTAAGTTTGGCGGCGTGAGTGAAGGAGGCTTTGTTGCAGAATAGAAAGCCGACTCTAGATTTGATTTTAGATTGGAGATGTTTGATATGAGTCTGGAAGGGTGAAAGGTATTTTCTTTATGTTCAAATGTATATTTTCTAGGACGCTGAAAAGGCATCTTTTCCAGACGTTGAAAAATATGTACTTTCCAGACGTTGAAATTTGGTTCATTTTCGGTTCTGAATGAAGGTTGAAAATACTTATTTTCCAGATGTTGAAAATATGTACTTTACAGACGGGGGTGTTGAAATCAGACTCATATATTTGGTTCTGAATGAAAGTTGAATACGTCATTTATAGATGTCTATATTTAGACCAAAAACCAATGTCAGTGGATGTGGAAATCAAGGCTGGTCTGGAACTGCACCAAGAAAAGATGTCCAAAAGGCGTTGGTGTTGGTCCATGTTTACTGCGGTGTAGCCTACAGTGTTGCCTGAAATTGAATTTTATGAATGCCCATCTATGTGGTAAGCCTACCATTTGTAAAACACCAAAAAACAAAGTCCGGACAATACCAAAAAAATACATCCAAAAGATGGCCGCTTGTGCTTACTTGGTTGTAGCCGACCATGTCGGCCCAAGGGCATTTTATGGATGCCCATCCATGTGGTAGGCCCACCATTTGTAAAACAGGCCATTGCGTTGGCTTTATTTGTCCTGATTCCTGTGACTAATCAATTTGGCTATTTATGCACTGAGTATCAGTTACCCAACTTTATAAGGATTTATAGTGAGCCTATTCGCAATGTGTTTACACAGCGGGTAATGCAGAGGCAATTTTTTCTCGCTGTAGTCAGCTTTTACAGAAACAAACTTGAAACCACTGATCATGGCAATGGGGTGAAACACCTGGACAACAGTGATTGTCCATTTCATAATGTCCATTTTACTTTGTCCTGTTCTGATTTTAGGATATGTTGTTTGTTAACATGACAGTTCACATTTTATTTGATTGTGCCCATATAGGTTAGGCTGTTTGATCTGAGAAACCTGCATGATGTAAAAAGCGTCCTTCTCATTACATTGTCATACATTTTATCTCCAGCCTGTAGGCTTCAGAAAAGGCCACATACTCTTTATACCATATCCAATATCTGCTACATTTTTTATATATTTTTATTTAACCTTTATTTAACCAGGTAGGCCAGTTGAGAACAAGTTCTCATTTACAACTGCGAGCTGGCAAAGATAAAGCTCCAGCAGTGCAACAAAAACAAAAATACAGAGTTACACATAAACAAATGTACAGTCAATAACACAATAGAAAAATCTGTATACAGTGTGTGCAAATGTAGTAAGGCGGTAAGGCAATAAAGAAGTAATTACAATTGAGCAATTAACACTGGAGTGATATGTGAGGATGAGGAAGTAGAAATACCGGTGTACAAAAGAGCAGAAAAACAAAATAAAATATGGGGATGAGGTAGGTAGTTGGATGGGCTATTTACAGATTGGCTGTGTGCAGCTGCAGCGATTGGTAAGCTGCTCTGACAGCTGACGCTTAAAGTTAGTGAGGGAGATATAAGTCTCCAACTTCAGCGATTTTTGCAATTTGTTCCAGTCATTGTCAGCAGAGAACTGTAAGGAAAGGAGGCCAAATGAGGTGTTGGCTTTGGGGATGACCAGTGAAATATACCTGCTGGAGCGCGTGGGTGTTGCTATGGTGACCAGTGAGCTGATATGAGGTGGAGCTTTACCTAGCATAGACTTATAGATGACCTGGAGCTTCGAATATGTACCGAGGACCAGCCAACGAGAGCATACAGGTCGCAGTGGTGGGTAGTATATGGGGCTTTGGTGACAAAATGGATGGCACTGTGATAGACTGCATCCAATTTACTGAATAGAGTGTTGGAGGCTATTTTGTAAATGACATCCCCAAAGTCAAGGATCGGTAGGATAGTCAGTTTTACGAGGGTATGTTTGGCAGCATGAGTGAAGGAGGCTTTGTTGCGAAATAGGAAGCCTATTCTAGATTTAATTGTGCATTGGAGATGCTTAATATGAGTCTGGAAGGAGAGTTTACAGTCTAGCCAGACACCTAGGTGTTTATATTTGTCCACATATTCTAAGTCCGAACCGTCCAGAGCAATGATGCTAGTAGGACGTTTGGGTGCGGACAGCGATCGTTTGAAGAGCATGCATTTAGTTTTTACTAGCATTTAAAAGCATTTGGTGGCCATGGAAGTAGTGTTGTATGGCATTGAAGCTCGTTTGGAGTTTTGTTAACACAGTGTCCAAAGAAGGGCTACATGTATGCAGAATGGTGTCATCTGTGTAGAGGTGGATCAAAGAATCACCCACATCAAGATCGACATCATTGATATATAACAGAGAAAAGAGTCAGCCCGAGGATTGAACCCTGTGGCACTGATGAATGGGCAGAGCGGGTCAGTTAGCTACACATAGGGCCTAAGTTCGAGGCTGGGGCCGAGAGATAAACAAAATGAAGTACCGTGTTAATGAACAGTCCAGTAGGTGATGAAACAGGGAGCCGTTCGGTAGTCATTACTACGCTAGGCGAGAGGGAGACACGGCGTTCAGAAAGCTAGCTGGCTGGGGCTAGCAGATGGGTCTTCACTGACATCCAAGACGCAGAGGCCGGTTGAGAGCCAAATTATGTCAGCAGACCAGTCGTGATGGATCAATTGGATCAATTGGACTGGACCCGTCTGTGTCGACAACGGGTCCAGGCCAATTGGCAAGAGAGATATTGTAGTTGGTTTACATTGTTGGCTAGCCGGGAGATGAGGCTAGCACGAGGCTAACTGGTCTTATTTCTGTATATATATTGATGATTTATAAATCCAGGGACATTTAACAGTTAGGCTATTGATTAAATGTTCAACTAAAGAAATCTCGGTCGACCAACAGCCTATCGACCAAACAATCGACTAGTCGACTAAATGGGGTCAACCCTAGCATACATGCATGTTAGTGATGCGCAGGTTGACTCATAAACTGCAGTCCCCGCAGTTATATCCACAGGTCAGGTGGGTTTAGGGTCATTAAATATTGTGTGTTTGAAGCATGGGTTGAATAAGAGGAAACAATACCTACAAAAAGCCATGAATTTATAATTATTGTGCAATTTATATCTAGGCTACATTGAGGTTTTTATTCATTATTCTAGGCTATCTGGCATTAGTGCGTAAGCCTAAGCTTTAGGGTCTAACTGTACGCTTGTCTATACGCTAAATGCTTTTAGGAACGGGCAGAAAAAATGTACATCGATCCACTGAGGCAAAAAGGACAATGTCAGAGTTTAATTCAAATAGAGAGTTGGAAATAAAGAGAAGGGAGGGCCAGAAAAGTAATGTTTGGGAAAGAGTATGTGTGATGATTATGAGGTGCGATACAAATTTGACAGTCACAAGAAGGTGACTTCAAGTAGGCATATGAGATGTCAAGGAAACTGTATGTAGCCTACTCTTCAGATCAGACACTGACTGTAGGGCCTATAACCATTTATTTATTTATTTATTTATTATTGTTTAACCTTTATTTAACTAGGCAAGTCAGTTAAGAACAACCTGTTGGGGAGAGGGGGCAGCATTTTCACTTTTGGATGAAAGGCGTGCCCAGAGTAAACTGCCTCCTACTCTTTCCCAGATGGGAATATATGCATATTATTATTACTGGTGGATAGAAAACACTCTGATGTTTCTAAAACTGTTATGTCTGTGAGTATAACAGAACTCATATGGCAGACAAAAACCCGAGAAGAAAACCAAACAGGAAGTGAGAACTCGATTTTGAAAACAGTGCCATTTGATGTCCATTTTAGATATGGATGTGCATGCACTTCCTAGGGCTTCCACAAGATGTCACCGTCTTTAGATTCTGGTTGTATGATTCTACTATAAAGGAGGGGCTCATAATCCCCTAGGGGAACGCTAGCCATAACAAGCTAGAACACATTCTTATTTACAATAACCTTTATATTAACTCCTTCAGAATGAATCATTTCTTGCAGTAAAATTATACACTTTGGCTACATTTTGACTCTGGAACAGGAGTGGAGAAAATGATTTATTTCTTTCAGCATCCCGAGAGAATGCAAATGCACAATTAGATACCTTCTGTAAAAGGCATTATCTTTATTAGCATCATTAATGCTGATACTATTTCAACCAAATCAAATATGCATTCAAGTCAAACTGAAATATTATCAGAAATATATATATATATATATATATATGCCATTTAGCAGAAACATGGATTGTTTTCACAGCTTTCTATTTCCAATACCAGCCGGTCAAACTGATGTCATTTGGACAGATTTTGCACAGAAAATCTTTCCATTTTTTGGGGTAGAGTTATTGCATTCTCTCCCCGGTCCCTAAATGCCTTTGCTCCGCGAAAGTAGAGATGACAGAGAAAAACTTTACTGATGTCAACTATATATACTGAACAAAAATATAAACGCAACATGTAAATTGTTGATCCCATGTTTCATGAGTTGAAATTAAAGATCCCAGAAATGTGAGCATTTTTCCTTTGCAAACATAATCCATTCACCTGACAGGTGTCGCATATCAAGAAGCTGATTAAACAGCATGATCATTATACAGGTGCTCTTGTGTTGTGGACAATAAAAGGCTACTCTAAAATGTGCAGTTTTGTCACGCAACACAATGTCACAGACGTCTCAAGTTTTGAGGGAGCAGGCAATTGGCATACTGACTGCAGGAATGTCCACCAGAGCTGTTGCCAGAGAATTTATGTTAATTTCTCTACCATAAACCGCCTCCAACGTCATCTTAGAGAATTTGGCAGTAAGTCCAACCCGGACAAAAATTCACAGACCATGTGTAACCAGGCCAGGTCAGGACCCCCAAACTGGCTTCTTCACCTGCGGGATTGTCTGAGACCAGCCGCACGAACAGCTGATGAAACTTATGAATGTTTCTGTCTGTAATAAATCCCATTAGTGGGGAAAAACACATTCTGATTGGCTGGACCTGGCTCCCCTTCCAAGCCCACCCATGGCTTCCCCCCTTCCCAGCCATGTGAAATCCATAGATAACCATAGATTAGGGCCTAATGAATTTATTGTAATTGACTGATTTCCTTATATGAACTGTAACTCAGTAAAATCTTGAAATTTTTGCATGTTTCATTTATATTTTTGTTCATCCTAGATTGAAGCATTCCTTCTTTTGATTTATGATATTTGTAATGAACACGAGGGAAGACAGAGATCTGGTTTCAAGCAGGTGTTTTATTTGTAAAGGACCACAGGAGGAGGCAGGTAGCTGGGTCCAGGGGCAGGCAGAAGGTCATACGCAGGGGGTCCAAAAAGGCAACAGTACAGGCAGGGAAAAGGCTAGTAACGTCGTCCGGGAGATCAGGCAATAGGTTGATAACAGGAAATCCGACAGGGAAAAGGCGTTTTAGTGAGGTATGCAAAAACAATCATAGACGGGAGGATTAAATTACAGGAAAACCAGCGCTTCGACTAGAAGTGTGTCACAAAACAAACTATCTCACAATGATGGGGTGCAAAGAACTGAACTAAATAGTGTGTAATAATGACATACAGGTGTGTGAACAGGTGATCAGAATTCAGGTGATTGGGATCTGGAGAGTGAGCTGCGTTCAGGGGATCTATGTGTTTGAGAGTGTGAGCTGGAGAGTGAGCTGCGTTCAGGGGATCTACGTGTTTGAGAGTGTTAGCTGGAAGCAGACGTACCAATATTCTGGGGAGCGAGGGTTTATTTAGTCTACTATGGAAACATAATGACAAGAAAAGCTACATGTATCTAATTATAGACAAGTTGACTAAGAAATAGCCTACCAAAATGTCTGGTTTTATAAGCAGAAACTTATACTGATTGTACAAAACATTAGGAACACCTTCCTAATATTGGGTTGCACCCACTTTTGCCCTCAGAACAGTCTCAATTTTCGGACCATGAACGACAAGGTGTTGAAAGCATGCTGGCTCCAATGCTTCCCACAGTTGTGTCAAGTTCGCTGGATGTTCTTTGGGTGGTGGACCATTCTTAATACACACGGGAAACTGTTGAGCATGAAAACCCCAGCAAAATTGTAGTTCTTGATATACTTGAACCGGTGCGCCTGGCACCTACTACCATGCCCCATTCAAAGGCACTTAAATCTATTGTCTGGCCCATTCAGGGATGGGTTATTAGCAATTACAAGCGGGTACGGGTAGACAAACTAGTGCATGCATGACTGTTCATGCTTCAGCATAGGGGTTCATCTTGACTTTGGTTTGTTCTTTAGTTTAGTACACCTGTTTGAGAGAAAGGTCTGTATACTATATTTTACAACGAATCCTTCACCTCAAATCAAATGTTATTGTCACATGCTTCGTAAAACAACAGGTGTAAACTAACAATGAAATGCTTACTTATGATATCTTCCCAACAATGCAGAGAGAAATAATAGAACAATTATAGCATGAGAACTAAATACACAATGAGTGGGCTAATGATAACTTGGCTTTATACACTGAGGACCAGTACCAAGTCGATGTGCAGGGGTATGAGGTAGATACAGTAAGTATTCACACATTTTGTTGTTACAAATTGGGATTAAAAGTGATTGACTTGTCATTTTTGATCAACCATCTACACAAAATACTATAACGTTGAAGAGATTTCTAACATTTATAAAAAATGTATGAAAAATAAAACAGTAATATATCTTGAGGAGATAAGTATTCACCCCCTTTAGACAATATATGTTAAACACCTTTGGCAGAGATTACAGCTGTGAGTCTTTTTGGGTAAGTCTATAACAGCTTTGCACACCTACAATATTTGCCCATTACTCTTTTAAAAATTATTCAAGCTCTGTCAAGTTGGTTGTTGATCATTGCTAGAAAGCCATTTTCAAGTCTTGCCATAGATTTTCAAACCGATTTAGACAGAACTGTAATTAGGACACTCGGGAACATTAAACGTCATCTTGGTAAGCAACCCCATTGTAGATTTGGCCTTGTGTTTTAGGTGATGTTCCTGCTGAAAGGTGAATTCGTCTCCCAGTGTCAGTTGGAAAGAAGACTGAACCAGAATTTCCTGTAGGATTTTTCCTGTGCTTATCTGTATTCTGTTTATTTCTATCAACAACAAAAAACTCCCTATTCCTTGCGGATGACAAGCATACCCATAACATGATGCAGCCACCACCATGCTTGAAAGTATGAAGAGTGGTACTCAGTGATGGGTTGTGTGGGATTTTCCCCAAACATAATGCTTTGTATTCAGGACAAAACATTTTCTTTGCTGTATTACTTACAGTAAGTGCCTTGTAAACAGGATGCATGTTTTGAAATATTTGTTATTCTGTACAAGCTTCCTTCTTTTCACTCTGACATTTAGGTTAGTATTGTGGAGTAACCGCAATGTTGTTGATCCATCCTCAGCTTTCTCATTTCACAACCATCAAACTCTGTAACCGTTTTAAAATCACCATTGGCCTCATGGAGAAAAACCTGAGCAGTTTCCTTTCTCTCCAGCAAATGAGTTAGGAAGGATGCCGGTATCTTTGTAGTGACTGGGTGTATTGATACATCATCCAAAGCCTAATTAATAACTTCACCATGCTCAATATTTTTTTAACACACATCTACCAAATTCCCTACTTGATTGAGCGACCTTACAGATAATTGTGTGTGGTACAGAGATGGGTAGTCATTAAAAAAATCATGTTAACCAATATTTTTGAACACAGAATGAGTCCATGCAAATTATGGGATTTTTTAAGCACATTTATTCCCTTGAACTTATTTAGGCTTGCCATAACAAAGGGTTTGAATACTTATTGACTCAAAACATTTTTTTTTTTTTTTAAATGAATTTCCCCAAAATTCTACAAACAAAATTCCACTTTGACATTATGAGGTATTGTGTGTAGAGAAGTGACACAAAATCTAAATGTAATCCATTTTAAATTCAGGCTGTAACCCAACAAAATCTGGAAAAGTAAAGGGGTGTGAATACTTTCTGAAGGCACTGTATGTAGATATACAGTGGATATTGTTAAGATAATTCAATTAAAATACTCTGTCTGTTACTAAGAATTTGTAAGGTTCTTATTAAAACGAAACAGACAGAGGCCAGTCTACCATAGTCAGCATGTTTATTTACAAGAGCTCTGCTTATCATTTCCTGTACATTGGTCTATATACATCACATTTCGCCATAAATGTCCCTCCTCCTCTCAGAGACAATGACAATATAGTTCACAAGTCTTCTCCTACTCATACATTGTCTGCCACCTGTTATACAATCTACTACAAGCCCAAGGTCTCTCCCCTTCCTGGGTGGGGACAGAATGTCCTGTAAGGAACACAGTAGAACAGCTTGTCTGTCGATAGCTCTTCTTATTTGTTTCACACTTGCACCCTGTTTTCATATTAAAAAGAAACAAAAAGTCCTTGTTCTAATTCTGACTAGAACTACACACATCAGATTTAGATTTATGATTCTGATATATATTTCATACAATCATACAGTGATCGGGTAGAAATATGTTAGTTATAGTTCTATGTTAAATGTATACATCATTTAGTCATTATTCATAAAATTCATAACAGATATAGAAAGTCACCACCCCCTTTCAAAATGTTCACATTGTGTTGCCTTACAGCCTGAAATGAAACTGGCTTTATTTACACACAGTAACCCACAACCTCCTGGTAAATTATTATTTTTTATCTGAAAATGAATTCAAATTAAAACAGCAAAATACCCTATTTGGATAAGTGAACACCACCCTGAGTTATACTTGGTGGAACCACCTTTTGCTTGAATTACAGCCATGAGTCTCTTTGTTTTCGTCTCTACTAACTTTGCACACCTAGACTGTGCAATATTTGTCTATTCTTCCTTGTAGAATTGTTCAAGCTCAGTCAAATTGCATGGTGACTGCACTCTTTAAGTCATTTATGTCGGGGCTCTGACTAGGCCACTCAAGGACATTCAGGTTCTCCTCAAGAATCTGTCTGTAATTTGCACTGTCCATTTTGCCTTTTATCCTGACAACTGCTCCAGCCCCTGCTGAATAGAAACAACCCCACAACAGGATGCTGCCACCGCCTTGCTTTACTGTAGGCATGGTGTTCTTTGGGTGGAACGATGTATTGGGTTTTCACCAGACATATCGTTTTGCGTTCAGGCCAAAAAGTTACATTTTGGTCTCATTGTAACGGCCGTTGGTGAAAGAAGGTGAGGACCAAAGCGCAGCGTGGTACATGTTCATAATTTTAATGGTAAAGCTGAACACTAAACAACAAGCAACAAAAGAACAACCGAAACAGCTCCGTCAGGTGCAAAACGCACTAAACAGAAAATAACTACCCACACCACACAGGTGGGAAAAGGCTACCTAAGTATGGTTCAACATCAACTGTTCAGAGAAGACTGCATGAATCAGGCCTTCATGGTCGAATTGCTGCAAAGAAACCACAACTTAAGGACACCAATAATAATAAGAGATTGCTTGGACCAAGAAACACGAGCAATGGACATTAGACCGGTGGAAATCTGTCCTTTGGTCTGATATTTTTAGTTCCAACCGCCGTGTCTCTGTGAGACGCAGAGGTCGCTTGTGTGGTTCCCATCGTGAAGCATGGAGGAGCTTTGCTGGTGACACTGTCAGTGTTTCTGCAGCGATACGCCACCCCATCTGGTTTGTGCTTGGTGGGACTGTCCTTTGTTTTTCAACAGGACAATGACCCAAAACACACCTCCAGGCTGTGTAAGGGCAATTTTACCAACAAGGAGAGTGATGCATCAGATGACCCGGCCTCCACAATCAACTAACCTCAACCCAATTGAGATGGTTTGGGATGAGTTGGACCGCAGAGTAAAGGAAAAGCAGCCAACAAGTGCTCAGTATATGCTCTTCAAGACTGTTGGATAAGCAATCCAGGTGACTACCTCATGAAGCTGGTTGAGAGAATGCCAAGAGTGTGCAAAGCTGTCATCAAGGCAAAGGGTGGCTACTTTGAAGAATCTCAAATATTAAATATATTTCGATTTGTTGAACACTTTTTTGGTTTTGATGTCTTTTTTGATGTCTTCACTATTATTCTACAATGTAGAAAATAGTAAAAATAAAACCCTTGAATGAGTAGGTGTGTCCAAGCTTTTGACTGGTACTGTACATGATTGCCCAATTTATATAGATACTGGGCTATTGGGATATAATTTTACTTGTGTAATAAGAGTCCAGACTGTCAAGGATGGACTCTCTAACGCCATTAAATTGAGCATATAAGGTCTTTCAAAGACCACCATTGATGTCAGAGGACTCAATGCATGGAGGTCTCTTTCCCTCGTAAGGTCAGAAAATCTTCCAGCTCTCTCTTTCTTTCATGTATCTCATTCTGGCTGTAAGGCTATGTACATATTGCATTGGAGTTGACGAAGCTCGTATAAAGTTCTGAATAAACGTTCAAGATTTGCTGTCTGTGTTTGCAGGCTCCTGCTGATGATGGGCGTATTGTTCTGCTGTGGGGCAGGGTTTTTCATCCGCAGACGCATGAACCCCTCCCCAATTCCTGAGGACACCTTCAATGTGTCATTCACCAGACACCCAATGACAGCTTCAGGTGTGTCACAGTCACACCAACCGCCTTGTGCCATGTCCTCTTCCTCCACTTCCTCCTCTTCATATCATACTTATACATCCAATCCCTCTCCCATTCTCCCTACCCTCACTATATATCCTATTTCTTTCCAAGTACACCTCCTTCATTTTCTCGCTCAACTCCCCACTCCCACATCCTCTCTCCAGATCTCCTTCACTTTATCTCCCACTCCACCCGTCTACTCATGTCCTTGTCTCCTTCTCATTTCATTGCTAACTATTCCACAGTATTTTATACACAGCAGTACAAAGGAACTTTTCTCAGTTTGCTCCAGTCCTCAGTAACTTCTGATATCGGGACAGATGGGACATGTGTCTCTGATCTCATACAGTACAGTGATTGACTCTACTACTGATTCTGGATCTGCGTCCCAAATGGCACCCTATTCCCTTCTCCTCTCTCTCTCATACACACACACTCTCCTCCAAGCCCCTGCAGTCACTGACCTGGAAATATTGGTATTAATATTTAATGTTCTGGCTCCGGAGGGAATTGGAGTAAAACATAATGGTGCTAATATTCCATATGTTATCTGTGTTGAGGTGTAAAATGTAATATGTTCTAGTTCAGTCCTGCACCATGGTCCATCCTTGTCCCTGAGTGGACCAATGGAAACTGAGCTGTTGGAGAGTAATGCTGCTTATTCATATTCATGCCTGTAACACATACGCTCTAAACCCAAACATCACTCATCATCATCATCAGTGCAGCTTTCACTATAGCAGTCAGGAAATGTAGCCGTCACAATGCAGAAGTCTAGAGGATAGTGGTATTGTGTGTGTTGTGATCTGCCCTGTATTGCTGGACCCGTTATTTACGTCAACCTTACGAAATAAAACTTGACACAATACATAGTGCATAGATGGTGACCATGGTAAATTCCATTAATTTCTCTACTCTCTTTGTCCTCTAGGACTGCAGCAGCCCGGCATGCAAAACTATGGAGCCTCAGGAGGGATGATACTCACACCTACATACCCCATACAGGCCCATCCCCACCCGGTCCACCCCTCCCACATGGCAGCACCCTACCCACACCCTCCCCCTCCCGCCTACTGCAACCTCCCTCCTCCACCCTACGAACAGGTACTGCAGGCCTCGGAAAAGAGGTAACCAGAAGGAAAAAGACATTGGAATTAATTAAATTATCTCAAACCCTTTAGAGTTCTCAACCCTGCCACAACTGACAGCAGAGATGGGTCACTGGCCCACGTTCGAGTAGAAAGCGAGTCTGGTATGGTATTGGAATAGCATCTCGATGGTTAAAACATCCATGCTCATTAAGGGCTGGTTTCCTGGACACAGAATAACCCTGATCCTGGTCTAAAAAGCATGCATTGAAACATGTATTATAATAGCTTTTTAGTCCGGGACTAGGCTTAATCTGTGTCTGAGAGCAGCCTCAGTTTGAATCACAATGGATTTGTCTCAGTGTTTGTTTTCATGTCACCTCTCTAAGATGTCGACCAGAGGTGAGACCCAATGGTATAAAACAGACATGGATCCAAACAGTTTGTCTATTAACAACTAGCCTGCCTGCCTGCATGGTGCTCTGTCAACAACACTGTGTCAGCTGGAAGAGCAGCATCTATCTGAGCATAACTCAGATCACCCACTCAGGATACTGTATTATTGCCCACTATCTGTTATGTTTTTAATATCACTGCTGTCATAGCATTTAGTATCTCTAGTACAGATCAGTAGATTAGATCAGATCAGTAGCCTATAATACTGTGGACATACTGTAGAAATACCAACTCTGTTTCCCTCAAAATTAATTTTGTGTATGTCTTCCAGTGGAGGCTGCGGAGGGGAAAACGGAGCAAATGGAATGGCATCAAACACATGGAAACCATGTTTGATGTATTTAATACCATTCCACTGATTCCACTCCAGTCATTACCACGAGCCCGTTCTCCCCAATTGAGGTGCCACCAATCTCCTGTGATGTCTTCTATATTTTATTAAAGTAGTGTTGCCAATAATCTATGCAATTTGCTAATGAATTCAGATGTAGATTGTGGTTGTTGTTTCTCACAATGTTTTCACGGTATCCTGAATTAGCATCGTACACAGTTAACATGTATCACCAGCTTGCCTAATAAAGTTTGGCTCTGGGGTAAGTGATTCATCTGGAAATGTATTGTGTTCCTTCCAAATGGTTCAAGATAATGTCACTACAATGCTCTGTACACAGATACCTAATCTAATATTTCTCATCACAAGTTTCTGGTGTTCACTTTTCTCATTCAACAATAATCCTAATACATTACTTTAAACCACCAGGTGTCAGTCAACATCTGTGTAACATGTCTGATTTTCAAGCATGATCCAGCTCTTATATTCTGTACTCTGGAGGCAAGCTGTTGGGCTGTACTGATGTAGAACACAAACCATTGATTTCAGTATCCCATTAGTTCACTCATTTCCAATGGATTTTCATTTTAAGTGGATGCCACACATCAAATCCTATAAATGGGTGTTTTGTACACGCCCTGCAGAGCTTTTTTTAATCGATTAATTTAAAAAGCTTAAAACATGTTAAATGAACCTTTTGTTTATTTCCAACAACTCTTAATACAGAACTAAATTAAATTACTGTAAGCCACACTCGTTACCAAAAACAGTTCTCTGAATGGAGAACTACAGTGAGTTTACACTATAGACATTGCAAGCACTGACAGGCTGACTTTCTAGAGATATATTTTCAGAGTGTGAAGCAGCAGCACAGGAGCAGTCAGTGGCTCACAGGATTACTATCTTCACTGAATACATAACCCTGAGGATATTAGCATAATGTCCCCGATTGCCTAATGACGCGATTACATGCTATTTATCCAACATCCTAAATGTAATCCACCGACTCAAAATAATTGTTCACAGTAAGAGCCCTCTGTATCAAAAGACACTGTTACACAATGATGCTCAGTAGTCCATACAACTTGTGTGTGTGTGTGCGCGTGTACCCGCACTACATGATTCACCTCATCCACTTTCAAACCTTACATGAAAAATGTGCTCTGACTGAGGCACCTTCAATCTAGATATACTGGTTTGTTGCGAGTGCACTTTGCTCCGGATCAATTCTCAGTTTTCTGAGAAAGCTATCGCTTCTCTATACAGTGGCTTGCGAAAGTATTCACGCCCCTTGGCATTTTTCCTATTTTGTTGCCTTACATCCTGGAATTAAAATGTATTTTTTGTGGGTGTTTGTATCATTTGATTTACACAACATGCCTACCACTTTGAAGATGCAAAATAGTGTTTTTATTGAGAAACAAACAAGAAATAAGACAAAAAAAACAGAACTTGAGCGTGCATAACTATTCACCCCCCCCAAAGTCAATACTTTTTAGAGGCACTTTTTACAGCAATTCTATAAGCTTGGCACATCTAGCCACTGGGATTTCTGCCCATTATTCAAGGCAAAACTGCTCCAGCTCCTTCAAGTTGGATGGGTTCCGCTGGTATACAGCAATCTTTAAGTCATACCACAGATTCTCAATTGGATTGAGGTCTGGGCTTTGACTAGGTCATTCCAAGACATAAATGTTTCCCCTTAAACCACTCAAGTGTTGCTTTAGCAGTATGATTTGGGTCACTGTCCTGCTGAAAGGTGAACCTCCGTCCCAGTCTCAAATCTCTGGAAGACTGAAACAAGTTTCCCTCAAGAATTCCCCTGTATTTAGTGGCATCCATCATTCCTTCAATTCTGACCAGTTTACCTGCTGATGAAAAACACCCCCACAGCATGATGCTGCCATCACCATGCTTCACTGTGAGGATGGTATTCCCGGGGTGATGAGAGGGGTTGGGTTTGTGCATAGTGTTTTCCTTGATGTCCCAATAAGCTAAGTTTTAGTCTCATCTGACCAGAATACCTTCTTCCATATGTTTGGGGAGTCTCCCACATGCCTTTTGGCAAACACCAAACGTGTCTGCTTATTTTTTTCTTTGAGCAATGGCTTTTTTTCTGGACACTCTTCCGTAAAGCCCAGCTCTGTGGAGTGTACAGCTTAAAGTGGTCCTTTGGACAGATACTCCAATCTCCGCTGTGGAGCTTTGCAGCTTTGCAGCTCCTTCAGGGTTATCTTTGGTCTCTTTGTTGCCTCTACGATTAATACCCTCCTTGCCTCGTCTGTGAGTTTTGGTCTCTTGGCAAGTTTGTTGTGGTGCTCTTTCCATTTTGTCATAATGGATTTAATGGTGCTCGGTGGGATGTTCAAAGTTCCAGATACTTTTTTATAACCCAACCCTGATCTGTACTTATCCACAACTTTGTCCCTGACCTGTTTGGAGAGCTCCTTGGTCTTCATGTTGCCCCTTGCTTAGTGGTGTTGCAGACTCTGGGGCCTTTCAGAACAGGTGTATATATACTGAAATCATGTGACAGATCATGGACACTTAAATAAAGTCCACCTGTGTGCAATCTAACTAATTGTGTGACTTCTGAAGGCAATTGGTTGCACGAGATTACAGGTTGTAATGCAATAAAATAGGAAAAACACCAAGGGGATTAATACTTTTGCAAGGCACTGTATTACTAGAGTATAAAAAGTGTATTTACTCATGCCTCAGGACAGCTGGCAGTGTAGTTTTGGGATGGCTATGTGTTTATTCATGTGTCATCCTGCATCTTCCACCTACGCATAATATTACACAGGTTAAAAGGGGAGTGATAACATTTTACATAGCTTATATTTTTCACTCTTGATGTACTCATGCCTTTTGGGGAGTTGATCCATTGTTGCATGATTGAACAGAGATGGGCAGTATTTCTGTTACCGTACATGTTTTTGAAATACAAAATACTCAATGTGTATTTCACTGGCTTGAACTACAATGCAATGTATTTTGTAATTAGTTACAATTTAAATAAAACATGCAGTACTTTTCTATAACATTTTTCTAGCGTCTCACAATTTTGTGGCCCTCTATCAACCCAAATTTACTGCATTGGTATCGGAAGTGTGATGCCACTATGGTGTGATAAAAATGTCTGCTAAATGACAAATGTTGTGTGAAAATGAACATTTGCAAAGCACACTGGGTATTATTCTAATGATCTCCATCCCCAAAACAATATAAATGATACTGAACAAAAATATTAACGCAAGATGCAACAATTAATGATTTTACTGGAGTTACAATTCATATAAGCAAATAGTAAATTGAAATAAATAAATTAGGCCCTAATCTATGGATTTCACATGACTGGGCAGGGGCACAGCCATGGGTGGGCCTGGGAGGGCATATGCCCACCCACTGGGGAGCTAGGCCCAGCCAATTAGAAGGGATTTATTACAGACAGAAATACTCATCTGTGGCATTGTCTTGTGACAAAACTGAACATTTTAGAGTAGGCTTTTATCATGCGGTTTAATCAGCTTCTTGATTTGCCACGCCTGCCAGGTGGATGGATTATCTTGGCAAAGAAGAAATGCAAACTGACAGTGATGTAAACAAATGTGCACAAAATTTGAGAAATAAGCTTTTCTGTGCATGTGGAAAATTTCAGGGATCTTTTATTTCAGATCATGAAACGTGGGAGCAACATTTTACATGTTGCGTTGATATTTTGATTGAAATTGGTTCAGTGGGGACTGAGGGAGCACAGGGCCCAGGGAACATAGGGTGGAACCCGCTGGGGAAGAGCACATGATGTGACAGAATTGACTTGCAGTCGATCAATTTGTCAAGGAGAGCAGAGACTCTGTTTGGCTTATTTTTTTAAACAAGGAATCTTGTCGCACAAAGTCTTATGGAAATGAAGTGCATTTGTGGTATACAGTGTCTTCGGAAAGTATTCAGACCCCTTGACTTTTTCCACTTTGTTACATTACAGCCTTATTCTAAAATGTATTAAATAAAAAAATCCTCAGCAATCTATACACAATGCCCAATTATTACAAAGCGAAAACAGGTTGAGAAATGTTAGCAAATGTATTACAAATAAAAAGCAGATACCTTATTTACATAAGTATTCAGACCCTTGAGCTCAGGTGCATCCCGTTTTCATTGATCATCCTTGAGATGTTTCTACAACTTGGAGTCCACCTATGGTACATTCAATTGATTGGACATGATTTGGAAAGGCACACACCTGTCTATATAAAAGGTTCCACAGTTGGCAGTGCATGTCAGAGCAAAAACCAAGCCATGAGGTCGAAGGAATTGTCCGTAGAGCTCAGAGACAGGATTGTTTTGAGACACATCTGGGGACGGGTACCTAAACATGTCTGCAGCATTGAAGGTCCTAAAGAACATGGTGGCCTCCATCATTCTTAAATGGAACCACCAGAGCTTGCCACCAGGCCAAATTGAGCAATCGGGGGAGATGTCAGAGATGTGACCAAGAACCCAATGATCCCACTGACAGAGCTCCAGAGTTCCTCTGTGATGAGAGAAACTTCCAGAAGGACAACCATCTCTACAGCACTCCACCAATCAGGCATTTATGGTAGAGTGACCAGATGGATGCCCCTCCTTGTTAAAAGGCACACGACAGCTCGCTTGGAGTTTGTCAAAAGGCACCTAAAGAATCTCAGACCATGAGAAACAAGATTCTCTGGTCTGATGAAGAGAAGACTGAACTCTTTGGCCTGAATGCCAAGCATCATGTCTGGAGGAAATGGTGGTGGCAGCATCATGCTATGGGGATGTTTTTCTGCGGCAGGGACTGGGAGACTAGTCAGGATCGAGGGAAAGATGAATGGAGCGAAGTACAGAGAGATGCTTGATGAAAACCTGCTCCAGAGTGCTCAGGACCTCAGACTGGGGTGATGGTTCACCTTCCAACAGGACAATGACCATAAATAAACAGCCAAGACAACGCAGCCGTGGCTCTGGGACGAGTCTCTGAATGTCCTTGAGTAAAAGTATAGATACCATAATATAAAGTTACTCAAGTAAAAGTCACTCAGTAAAATGGAAGTAAAAGTCTCAAATGATTTGGTTTTAAATATACTTAAGTATCAAAAGTAGAAGTAAAAGTGTAAATCATTTCAAATTCCTTATATTAAGAAAAGCAGAGAGCAACATTTTCTTGTTTTTTAAATTTACAGATAGCCAGGGGCACACTCCAACACTCAGACATTATTTACAAAAGCAAATGCATTTGTGTTAAGTGAGTCTACCAGATCATAGGCTGTAGGGGTGACCACGTGTTCTCTTGATAAGTGGTTTAGGCTGTATCACAACTGGCTGTGATTGGGAGTCCAATAGAGCGGAGCACAATTGTCCCAGCGCCATCCGGGTTTGGCCGGTGTAGGCCGTCATTGTAAATAAGAATTTGTTCTTAACTGACTTTCCTAGTTAAATAAAGGTTAAATTGAAAAATAAAAAATATATATAATAAGTGCGTAAATTTCACAATGTCCCTGTCCTGCTAAGCATTCAAAATATAAAGAGTACATTGGGTTGTCAGGGAAAATGTATGGAGTAAAAAGTACAATATTATCTTTATGAATGTAGTAAAGTAAAAGTTGTCAAAAATATAAATTGTAATGTACAGATACCTCCAAAAACTGCTTAAATAGTAGTACTTTATTTTTGACTTAAGTACTTTACACCACTGTCAGCCAGAGCCCGGACTTGAACCCGATCGAACATCTCTGGAGAGACCTGAAAATATCTGTGCAGCGACGCTCCCCATCCAACCTGACAGAGCTTGAGAGGATCTTCAGAGAAGAATGGGAGAAACTCCTCAAATACAGGTGTGCCAAACTTGTAGCATCATACCCAAGAAGAATTGAACCTGTAATCTCTGCCAAAGGTGCTTCAACAAAGTACTGAGTAAAATGGTCTGAATACTTTTTTTCATAAATTTGCTAACATTTTCTAAAACGCTTTTTTTGCTTTGTCATAAAGGGTTATTGTGTGTACATCGATTTTTTTTCATTTTTCCCTCAATTTCAGAATATGGCTGTTACATGACTTTTTTCCAACTGTTAAGGGGTCTAAATACACTGCTCAAAAAAATAAAGGAAACACTTAAACAACACAATGTAACTCCAAGTCAATTACACTTCTGTGAAATCAAACTGTCCACATAGGAAGCAACACTGATTGACAATACATTTCGCATGCTGTTTTGCAAATGGAATAGACAACAGGTGGAAATTATAGGCAATTAGCAAGACACCCCCAATAAAGGAGTGATTCTGCAGGTGGTGACCACAGACCACTTCTCAGTTCCTATGCTTCCTGGCTGATGTTTTGGTCATTGAATGCTGGCGGTGCTTTCACTCTAGTGGTAGCATGAGACGGAGTCTACAACCCACACAAGTGGCTCAGGTAGTGCAGCTCATCCAGGATAGCACATCAATGCGAGCTGTGGCAAGAAGGTTTGCTGTGTCTGTCAGCGTAGTGTCCAGAGCATGGAGGCGCTACCAGAAGACAGGCCAGTACATCAGGAGACGTGGAGGAGGCCGTAGGAGGGCAACAACCCAGCAACAGGACCGCTACCTCCGCCTTTGTGCAAGGAGGAGCAGGAGGAGCACTGCCAGAGCCCTGCAAAATGACCTCCAGCAGGCCACAAATGTGCATGTGTCTGCTCAAACGGTCAGAAACAGACTCCATGAGGGTGGTATGAGGGCCCGACGTCCACAGGTGGGGGTTGTGCTTACAGGCCAACACCGTGCAGGACGTTTGTCATTTGCCAGAGAACACCAATATTGGCAAATTCGCCACTGGCGCCCTGTGCTCTTCACAGATGAAAGCAGGTTCACACTGAGCACGTGACAGAGTCTGGAGACGCCGTGTAGAACGTTCTGCTGCCTGCAACATCCTCCAGCATGACCGGTTTGGCGGTGGGTCAGTCATGGTGTGGGGTGGGCATTTCTTTGGGGGCCGCACAGCCCTCCATGTGCTCGCCAGAGGTAGCCTTGACTGCCATTAGGTACCGAGATGAGATCCTCAGACCCCTTGTGAGACCATATGCTGGTGCGGTTGGCCCTGGGTTCCTCCTAATGCAAGACAATGCGAGACCTCATGTGGCTGGAGTGTGTCAGCAGTTCCTGCAAGAGGAAGGCATTGATGCTATGGACTGACCCGCCAGTTCCCCAGACCTGAATCCAATTGAGCACATCTGGGACATCATGTCTCGCTCCATCCACCAACGCCACGTTGCACCACAGACTGTCCAGGAGTTGGCGGATGCTTTAGTCCTGGTCTGGGAGGAGATCCCTCAGGAGACCATGCACCACCTCATCGGAGCATGCCCAGGCGTTGTAGGGAGGTCATACAGGCACGTGGAGGCCACACACATTACTGAGCCTCATTTTTACTTGTTTTAAGGACATTACATCCAAGTTGGATCAGCCTGTAGTGTGGTTTTCCACTTTAATTTTGAGTGTGACACCAAATCCAGACCTCTATAAATTTGTTTTCCATTGATAATTTTTGTATGATTTTGTTGTCAGCACATTCAACTATGTAAAGAAAAAAGTATTTCATAAGAATATTTAATTCATTCAGATCTAGGATGTGTTATTTTAGTGTTCCCTTTATTTTTTTGAGCAGTGTACTTCCCGTATGCACTGTTTGTAATAAAATCAGCAGAAGTAGGCTAAACCAAGGCATGGAGAACTAGAACAAACCGGGAGGGAAATCAGACCAACTGTCAGAACATAACTTTTCCCAGAATGGAAATAAAGCAGAAAATTAAATCCCAGAGTGAATTACCTCTGAGAACGATCATATCACCAGAGCATGTATAAGCACACATTTTTCAGATGGTAAATGTGTCTCCCTGTGCTCACTGTATTCCCACTGACCACCATTATCAAGCTTTCTAGAAATATAGCAATGTGGAAATGATGAATGGAGGACAGAAGAGGGATAAAGAGATTAACTTGCCCAAATCCAGAAGGGTGATTTTATTTCATTCCAGACTTGATTTATTCTCTCCCGGTTTTGAAAATGTTTTTCCCTTTCAAATAGCATGCAGTCATTGTTAAATCTGTTACAATTAAAATTCTCAGCACCTATGGAAACCCATCATGCTCGTGTCTTCCCCCTTCAAGAGTCCAATTACTGATTTTTCAAGTTTCACACTATAGAATTCACCAGAACTCACCACCTTGGAACCCTCAAATTGGATTTGACAAATGAAGGAACACTGCATTGATGTCTGGATAAATTGTCAAGAGGTAAGAGATGGCTTGATGTTCTCAGTCTGGCTACAATGGGTCAGAACAGAGGGATCTCCTACAGACAGACAGGGTCTCCAGGGAATGTCTAGACTCTATAGACAGTCAGACCCTTCCTTATTTCCCCCTGAACACATTACTTATTTACATCCCAGACGTCATAAAAGTTTGAACACCTGATGGGTTACATTGAGAAATAAGGAAACCCAACCCCTAATGGCATGGAAACCCAAACCCCTAATGGCATATCAAATTTTAGGAAATCACAGTCAAATGGATGCATTTACAGTACTAGAATCTTTGAATGTGCTATCAGGTATGGAAGTAGTGTAAAGCTGGTCACTCATCACACTAGATGCAAGAATCCCTGTGGTCATGTACTTTTAGGCAACACCACCATCTGTTGGTGGGAGCAGCATGGAAGGGGCAAATGTGGTCGACGTTACAATAATTTCATAACACATACACCACTTATAAAGCATTTATGTTGGATACTTCAATATTGCAATACCAATTGAATGACTTGGCCGCAGTGCCTTATGAATTCACCAACAATAGAGCACCTTTGAAAGAGGGGGGAAAAAGTCAGGTAATAAAATGTGTATATATTTATTCACAAAACATCTTACTTCACTATACATGATCTTGAAATAATAGTCAGTGTCCTCTGAATTCCTATGTCAAGCGCTCATTCTTTTAAACACTTTGTAAAAGGTGAATACAACATACTGTATCTTGAGGAGAGAACGCCGACCCCAGAAGTGGTGCAACATAACCCTCCTTCATACAATTGGCACAAATCATCCTTCCTATAAAACTGCAGAATTCTAACGATGAAACATTCTCAGATTCTGGTTCAGGCAATAGGATTATTTCTTACACATATGGGACAAACAGTACACAGACTACCACTGTCAAATAAAGAAATATACTTTTTTTTATTAGACATTTCATAAAAATAAAATGTGGTAGATAAAGTATTATGTACATTGAGGTAAATTATAATTGAAAAAACATTGGTCTGTTGAGGTATAGTTAACATTTTTCGATTGTGTTTTTACCCTTTTAGCCAAACTTCACATTGTTCCATTTCCTCCCTTTTCAGCAGAATCATGGGAGCACATATGGTGGACTTTGAATATGGTTCCATATAACATTCTAGATAAGTGAAAAGTGGGCATTGGGAGAAATAAGAAGGCTCTTTTGTACTGGAGCCAGCATGTAGTAGCACATACTGCAGCTACTTGACACTTAAAAGCTACTGCAGAACATGTGATAAAGATGTCAAGGGAACTGTAGTGGAAATTCTAACCATAAGGGAAGAGAGACAAAATTGTTGTTTGAAGAATTTAATTATAAGATTTGCAAAAATGGAGCGGTCAACAATCCACTCAACAGTGCAGTTAAAAGCCCAACGAACAGTGGCTCTCAGCTTTTAGAGAAATGTTCATCCTCTTTGTCTATGTTGCAGTTAGCAGATGTGTGCAAACAGGGGTGGGGAACATGGCGTATAAGAGGCGTTTAGCTTGTCTGTGCAGATTAAGACAGCTGACGTTGCCACCATTGTCTGTTACTTCCTGCAAGTTTACACACAGAGGAGTTCTTGCAGATAGTACAAACGGGATGTCACATACTGCGGTTGCACCCAGCTCTTATCTGTACGCCCAGACTTATGACTAAGACACACAAGACAAGGCTGCATCAGCAAGAAAAACACTAGCATATAACACAAGAAGTAAAACACAGGATAGCATGACTGATTTTGTGATTTTCCACAACAGAACTTTCAGGTTGGATCCCTGTACGTTTCACAATGGTATGCTTACCAGAAACATGTTTTAAATTCTGTTTCACAATCTGTACTAACACAGCAGAGCTTAAATATCAATTTCCAATTTTGCGGTTGCATCAGAAGCCCACTACTAAATATGAATGCCTTGCTGCCTGCCTGCCTCACTGGTCGTTTTCCCCTTCTGCTAACCAGAGCATCTCATTCAGTACACAACTGCGGGGCACTTCCTCGTTTAGTGCTTGAGTTCAGGTCAGTGACAGCAGTAATCATGCCTGTATAATGATGGCTACATACTGTATCACTGGCAGAATGGGGAATTCAGTGACACACACTAGTTAAACTAAACTAATGGGGAATGGTACAGTATACAGGTATAAAGCACCATATGACATAAACAACACACCACATTTGTAGATTATAGAACAATTGGGAAAGGAAATATCGTAAAACATTGACATTGGAGGGGGTAAATACAAGGTTCCTGGTGAACACTACACTAGCAGATAGTGAGCATAGTTAGTGGAGTCCATAGTTAGTGGAGTCCTGCTGCTAGGGACTCAGAGGCGGTTGATGTTGCTGAGAGGAGTACCTGGATGTTTCTAGCTTCAGAAAAGTCAAATGCTGCTTCAGAAAGTGAAAGGCTGCTGGTGATTTGAGACAGAAGAATGCGGTAGAAAGTAACATTTTTTGATGAGTAAATGATAACGGTTGCATCTTGTGTTCCACTGTAAAATAACAATACTTTTTTGGTTCAACAAACAGTATATTATAGCAGCAATATTCTTCACCTCAAGTCGGATGAATGTGACCAAAAAACACAATCTATTGTTTTTCATCCATATGATGCCCGGTTGACCAGTTCTGCATTCTATGTATGGCACAACATTTAAAGGGTGTTTTGGTTGGTTAAAGCAGGTTATGCTGTAAACGTGCTGAAAGACAAAAACCAACACAACACAGTAGCAGAGGACATGTGCCTTTGTCAAAAATATATATATAAAAAAACACTACTCGTCAAACAAAATGCTATGGCACTTATTGACGAGCATCCATCTGAACTCACTTCATCCTATTGTAGTCTACTCCTATTTGGGATTAGGATTTTTTGTTTTTTGATCATGTAAGACAACAATTCCCAAAAGTGCATTCCTTACTGCTGAAGCGATACGAAACAATGTCTACAGAATTTCCTTTACTCGCTTAAATTCATGTTTACGGTGTTTTGTCCTATTGGAAAATAAGAAGTGAGGTCACATTATCAAATCTATAAGTTTAAAAGCATAAGGATATTACCAACTAATAAATTAACATTTCGTTTTTTTTCATGCCAACAACGAAAGATCAACTACAGGACCTGTATAGGTCTCAAGGGGCTTTCTCACGGTCAAGGTAGAGCTGTACACATCTCTAAGATATACAAATGTACATTCTTGTTTGAAATGTTATGCCCATAGATATGTGAAATCTCATTGACATAAAAGCAATAAAAGTATGCAGGAAATAAAAAAGCCTACATAATGTAGCTCCATCAATGCCTTCCCTTGAAACTGTACAGGATGCATTACTGCTGAGAAGAGTGACAGGTCAACTGGTATCATGGTGTTGCTTAGGCCTAATGGCAACCCTGGGGTTTATTCATTAGTGCACACCTTAGCAAAATGTTTAAAAACATTATCTTATTAGATACATTTAGTCCAGGTAGACCCACCCTGTTTCAGTCCATTTCCTTCCGTTTGGTGCCTAATGAATATGACCCTGATCTCCACTGCATCATTTCCTATGGCAGTGGGAGGAGCCATTTGTTCAGAGAACCTCCTACTACTACATTAACATATGATTGGATGACTGATTCAGAGAACTTCCTGGTTGTGGTTGAAATAACAAAAGAGCAGTTTGTATAAAATAGAGGTACATGTATATCTATCAGCGTAGATGTACTGCATGTACACATGCATACAGAATGTACACCTGTATACACACACACACCAAATGCATTGGAATTGAGTACACCCATATACAACCACTCATATACAGTGCATTCAGAAAGTATTCAGACCCCTTGACTTTTTCCACATCTTGTTACGTTACGCCTTATTTTAAAATTGATTAAATACATTTTCCACTAAACAATCTACACATAATACCTCATAACAACAAAGTGAACACAGTTTTTCAAAAGTTTTGCACATTTATTAAAAATAAACAGAAAAACCTTACATAAGTATTCAGACCCTTTGCTATGAGAGTCGAACATTGAGCACCAGTGAATCCTGTTTCCATTGATCATCATTGAGATGTTTCTACAACTTGAACGGAGTCCACCTGCGGTAAATTAAATTGATTGGAAATTATTTGGAAAGACACACACCTGTCTATATAAGATGACAGTGCACCTCAGAGCAAAAATGAGGTTGAAGAAATTGTCCGTAGAGCACCGAGACAGGATTGTGTAGAGTCACAGATCAGGGGAAGGGTAAAAAAAAAATGTCTGCTGCAATGAAGGTCTCCATCATTCTTATAATGAAAGAAGTTTGCAACCAACAATACTCTTCCTAGAGCTGGCCCTCCAGCTAAACTGAGCAATCGGGAGAGAAGGGCCTTGGTCATGGATGTGGCCAAGAACCCAATGGTCACTCTGACAGAGCTCCCGAGTGGTGCAGTGGTCTAAGGCTAGCTGTGCCACTAGAGATCCTGGTTCGAGTCCAGGCTCTGTCGCAGCCAGACGCGACCGGGAGACCCATGGGGTGGCGCACAATTGGCCCAGCGTCCTCAGGGTTAGGCAAGGGTTTGACTGGCAGGGATGTTCTTGTCCCATGAGCCCTCTAGCGACTCCTGTGGTGGGACAGGCGCAATGCACGCTGACACGGTCGCCAGGTGTATGGTGTTTCCTCCGACATATTGGTGTGGCTGGCTTCTGGGTTAAGTGGGCATTGTGTCAAGAAGAAGGGCATCTTGGCTGGGTTGTGTTGTGTTTCGGAGGACGTACAGCTCTCAACCTTCACCTCTTCCTAGTCTGTATGGGAATTGCAGCGATGAGACAAGACCAACTACCAATTGGATGCCATGGAATTGGGGAGAAAAAAGTTGTAAACTTTTAAATTATAAAAAAAGATAGATATCTTTGAAGGAATCCACCAAATCAGGCCTTTATGGTAGAGTGGCCAGATGAAACCAAGATTGCGTCACATCTGGCGGAAACCTGGCACTATCCCTATGGTGAAGCATGGTGGTGGCAGTATCATGCTCTGGGGATGTTTTTCAGTGGCTAGGACTGGGAGACTTGTCACGATCAAAGTAAAGATGAACAGAGCAAAGTACAGACAGATCCTTGATGAAAACCTGCTCCAGAGTGCTCAGGAACTCAAATTGGGGCGAAGGTTCACGTTCCAACCGAACAAGGACCCTAAGCACAGAGCCAAGACAATGCAAGAGTGGCTTCGGGAAAAGTCTGTGAATATCCTTGAGTGGCCCAGCCAGAGCCCGGACTTGAACCCGATCAAACAATTCTGAAGAGATTCTGAAAATAGCTGTGCAGCAACACTCCCCATCCAAGTTTTTTTTTATATACATTTGCAAACATTCATACAGAAAAATTGCTTCGTCATTATGGGTACTGTGTGTACGGTAGATTGATCAGTGGGGAAAAAATAATTTTATCAATTTTAGAATACGGCTGTAACGTAACAAATGTGGAATAAGTCAAGGGGTCTGAATACTGTCTGAATGCAGTGTATACACTTTAAGGAACATATATACAAAGCAATGAACAAGATATTGCATATTTCACTGCATATTTGACAAAGCTTAATGAGGTCATGTTCTGTTTTGCTTGACAAAACACATAAAAAAATATGGATCTGGCATCTGTAAAATAAACATTTTAAGGTGAAAGATATTAAGTGAAATAAAGAAATTCATATAAGTAACACTTAATCATGTTTAAACAAAACACTTAAATAGACACTGACCTTGAGAGGTATATCAAAATGTAGAATTTCTTTCAATGCATATTTTCTTTGATTCAGAATATTTGCAATGGAATTCCTACAGGAGGTTCCAATAAAGTCCAGCGTTTCTTGCATGGGGTAAGAAAGAAGGGATGGATACAGTCAGGCAAAACAACGGGAGGGACAGGAGGTTGTGTCTCTGCATCCAGAGTCTAGAATGTTATCCAGAATCCACCCATGTCCTGATGCAATCTCAGAGGAGAACAGAGAAGAGCAGAGAAGCAATCTCCAATCAGCCTTGAAGGAATGAGACATTGAAAGGTACACACACCCACCTGAATTGTACTATCCCCTCCCTTCCTCTTCAGAGAAAGAGATGTCGAAGAGAACAGCACATAGCGATGGGGACAGAAAGAAAGTCTAGACAGACAGGTCGTCTTGACCCTCTAGTCTACATCTTGATGCCCTCTTGCTGGCTGAGCTGGGACAGGGACTTCTTGATGCGCAGCGCGGTGAGGCGGGCCGCCCCGTTGGAGTACCAACACTCCCTCATGATCTTAGCCATCACTCGCAGCACCTGGGGAGGGGACAGAGGCAGGGGAGACAGTGGGTCAATATCACAAGCAGCAATAACACACCCACATTTTGTTTTGCAAGTTGTTGAGCACGGAGATAGTAACTGCCCCCACCAATCATTGAGTATACACCATGTCTGTAGCAATGTCACAATTAGAGTTGCAAAGCTACTGGTAATTTACCAGAATCTTCAGTATTTTTTGGTAATTAACAGAAGTTCTATGGCAATCTATCATAACTTTGGTAATTTGTAATTGAATATTTAAAAAAAATGTTTTATTCATATTTGGTGTTCATTTTTTATATCTGTGTCCACATCGACTATGAATTTCTAGTAGATAGACCATATGGTTCCAGAGAAAATAGCCTAATTAATGAAAAGAAAAACATTATCAATGGGATTATCTTCATTTACCTCTGAAACTTGTCCAACTATTTTCACAACTGCCACCAGTTTGAAACCAAAACATTGACAAATACATATTGACAACGTAAAATTAATAAGTGTCTAAAAATATGAAGCATATTTCATGCGGAATCTATCATATTAAACATAAATGGTATTCACTAAATGTATAGTTTTACTAAATGTATAGTTTAAGGTTTTTCATCACGTTTAATTATTTCATATATTTTACCTGTGATAAAGCCACAGACGGACAGAGATAATTACCTGTACAACAAACAACCACTAGATGTCTTGTGATAGATTTCATAAAATCCTTGGAAGATACCAAAATGCTGGTAGTTTACTGGTAAACTTCTGAATATATACCCAGTAATATACCCTCCCTTTGCAACCAAAGTCACAATGTCATTCTTTGAAGTAGAATCACTGTTGATGTGCAAGAACTCATGAGCGTGAGAGAGATAAACAGTGACAGAGACTCAGAGGCATGTTGTTGAAACTGCAGCAGAAGCCTAACCTGCTCGCTCTCGGGAAAAGGCCAAATAAGCACCTAAGTAGGCCTAAGCAATAGCCCAAAATAAATTTAAACCATAAACGCATCATTTTCCATGGAAATTTCAACACATCATAAACAACGTTATTCCTATCAACCAATATATATTCCTTGAAAACTCGCACATCACGCAAATTATTCTGCAATGGCACGTCAACAGGGATACAGTGCAGTGTTTCAAACAAACACATCTTTAAATTAAATAAACACTAGAATTATTCTTCAACCAGCACTTGTTCTTCTAATAACATATTTCACATTGCTAGAGCATGTACTATTAAATGGGCAGCTTTAAGCACAGTAGAAACATTGGCTCTGTGCTTAGGGTCGTTTATCCTGTTGGAAGGTGAACCGTCACCCCAGTTTGAGGTCCTGAGCACTCTGGAGCAGGTTTTCATCATGGATATTTCTGTACTTTGCTTCCTTCATCTTTGCCTCAATCCTGACTAGTCTCACTGCCGCTGAAAAGCATCCCCAGAGCATGATGCTAGGCATTCAGGCCAAAGAGTTCAATCTTGGTTTCAACAGACCAGAGAATCTTGTTTATCATGGTCTGTGAGTCTTTCAGTGCCTTTTGGCAAACTCCAAGCGGGCTGTCGTGTGCCTTTTACTGAGGAGTGGCGTCCGTCTGGCCACTACCATAAAGGCCTGATTGGTGGAGTGCTGCAGAGATGTTTATCCTTCTGTAAGGTTCTCCTATCTAAACAGAAGAACTGCAGAGCTCTGTCAGAGTGTGACAGTCAGGTTCTTGGTCACCTCCCTGACCAAGGCCCTTCTCCCCCGCTTGCTCAGTTTAGATGGGAGGCCATCTCTAGGAAGAGTCTTGGTGGTTCCAAACTTCTTCCCTTTAAGAATGATGGGAGTGTTCTTTGGGACCTTCAATGCGGCAGAATATTTTTGGTTCCCTTTCCCAGATCTGTGTCTCGACACAATCCTGTCTCAGAGCTCTACAGAGAATTCCTTCGATCTCATGGCTTGGTTTTTGCTCTGACATGCACTGTCAACTGTGGGACTTTATATAGACAGGTGTGTGCCTTTCCAAATCATGTCCAATCAATTGAATTTACAACAGATGGACTCCAATCAAGTTGTAGAAACATCTTAAGGATGATCAATGGAAACAGGATGTACCGGAGATCAATTACGAGTCTCCTAGCAAAGGGTCTGAATACTTAAGTTATCTGTTTTTTATTTTTAATACATTTGCAAATGTCAAAAAGAAATCTGTTTTGGCTTCGTCATTATGGGATATTGTGTGTAGATTGCTGAGGAAAAATATTTATTTATCAACTTCATAATAGGGCTTTAACGTAACAAAATGTGGAAGAAGTCAAAGGGTCTGAATACTTTCAGGGTTGCATGTGCACCAATCCGGCGTCTTTCTATCCCCACGGTCTCTGTTCCATTGACGTCTTTACCGCATCTTATAATAAACATAGTTCCTGAACCAACAATGCGTTTCATTGTGGAGATGTCACGAACATGTGCTCCGCTTCAGAACCAGCGGTCTGTGTGAATGCTTTGCTTATTAGAGGAGACAGCTACACAACATGACCCTGGCTGGAACAGACCTGTCTAGACATCCAGATAAACTCATTCTCTTAACTAAAGGCTGCTGCTACGTGTATGTATGTATGCCGGCGGCTCACACCCACGCAGCCGAGCTGTGGAAATGTTTATGACTTAACATTGGCAACATTAGAGATAGAGAGAGAAAGCTCAGCACTGCTGAACGAACACCAGTCCATCTCCAGATTTAAAGTGAGGAGCAGCATAGACAAGGGCAGAGAGATGAGTCTCCTATTCATCTCTTTGAATGTGTCCCTGGTGTGCTCTTTGGGTCAATTCAGCATATCAGCTTTGAGTGATTTAAAACCGCTAATTTCTGCCTTGTTTCTCCAACCGCAGACAGAGTGAACAGAACAGACTGATGGGCCAGTTAGACTGATGGACTAGACTGATGGGCCATTTAATATTAACAAGCTTGGTCATCAATACAGTGGTTTGCTTTACAGCTGACCTGGGATGCTGATGCTCTGGCAGCAGCCATTGTAACCTTGCAGGGGATGATGATTTGATTAGGAAGCTGTATTACTGCAAATTGGATGTAATCTAATTGTCTGTTCTCCAGCAATACAAAGTGCATCAATAAAGACAGAGGAGCGGGAGAGTGGATCTAATGATGATGAAGTGGGAAGGCTGTTTGCAGGAGACCGAAAGGAGAGTAGAGACAAAACAATGGAGAAAGATAGAGGGGGAGAAAGCAAGAGACGGAGACAGAGCAGAGGTAGACAGACCAACCGAGAAACAGAGAGAGGGAGTGAGAAACAAAATGCATGATATTCCTAAGGGCAGTGCCTAAAGGTAAGAAGTGCATGGTGTCATACCTCGCAGCTCTGCCACCTGTTGGGGATGTTGGCCCGTAGTTTCTGGTCACACACCACCCTCCTCATCTCCTCCACCGAGGGGTCTGGCTGGACCAGGTCATAGTAGGGCAGCTGGTAGTCCTCGTGGATACCTGGGGGGGGGGGGCAACAGACACAGGATTGGCTTAGACAAAGGCTTACACAGAACAAAGGCCAATGCCAATCTAAGAACACAGGCCAATGGCAATCTACGATACATTTCTGACAGAAAACGTTGAAAATATCAGAGAATGACAAATGTGATGACACCAAGCCTTAAAGGGACAGATGAGAGAAGAGTCAGAGTCCCTGTCACGTAGAGTAGGCCAGAAGGCTAAACTGGATAACCTAACCTCTATCAAAATAAAAAGATGGCGGAGCCGCAAAAGTTCTTCTGTGCAAAGGTGTTTATTTACAAGTGATTCCGGAACAAAAAACAACAGTACTGCCATCAACGTCTACCTTATGGGACAGCTTAAAAACAATGCTGCCCCATCCACAGCTCAATCCAAAAATCCCTCTCCATGACTGAAAGAGAGGCTCCTTTTGTAGGGCTAGCCCCTCCCCTCAGAACAATTAACCCTAATTAATTAATCAATTAACAATACAAACCTACATTTTCCATGAACTAAACATACTAAAGGATATACATTGCAACACGGTTTTAAACAATATCACAACATAACATTTACAACATTACATCACTACTGACAATATCTTTCAATATGCCCATATGCATTAATGAGCCATTTGGGACAGGCACTATAAAGCCAACCCAATTCCCTTAGCTCGGGTCCTTTTCCAGCATACCCGGAAGCTACAGAGATGGAGAGAGAGGAACAGAACAAACAAACAATGCGCTCATCCACAACATTGATAAGTATAATAATTATTGTATCTCTCAAATATGACCATTGACAAGTGTAAAATGCATGCACCAAGACAGAAGTTAATTTGTGTGTCGACCCACATTGTTAACTTATCTTATAATGGCGCAGGGAGGAGTGATGAATATGTGTGTGCGTTAAAGAACCAAATGCTGCCCGCGGCCAGTGACGGACTTCTACGTCACAGTCCCACAGATCCAAAGCCTTTTGTGTCAGTGGCTGGCTGCTCTGTGTAATGGACTTGATGCTTCAGAATTAGCCAAGGTCCTTGGGGCCAAAACAACTCGGAGCTAAAAGGAGCATAGTGTTAACTCACCTCCTATTGAGCATCTCCGTGCGATCTCCCAAAACACCAGGCCCATGGCGTAGATATCTGCCCGCTTGAATGACTCAAAATGCTTCATGTTTATGGAGTCATCAAGGACTTCAGGGGCCATGTACCTGAGGAGACATTCACCAGACAGTTCCCTTTAGCCTCTCAGACAGAGTGACAACATGATCTCATTATTCTCAGAGTATCTTGAGTGACCCTGTACACTCTCAAGTCTATTGTCCAATCCTTCACTACATGATGATCTGATCGAGGCGAGCCTTGCAGTGTTGTCAGGAGAGAGAAAGCGGGAGAGAGAGAGAGCGGGAGAGCGAGAAATAGTGCAAGAGAAATAGAGCGCGCGAGCAAGACCGAGCGAGAGAGAGGGGCTGTAGTAGGTTAGAGTTCACGGTCTATCACCGTGTACATGAAAGGACAGGAAGGGCAGAGTGTGGCAAGAATACAAAGCCAGGTGACACATTAGCACACTGTCAGTGACTGCAGCGCCGCCTGGTGGGGTGAAAATGCTGTTGGAGGCCCCAGGGGACAGTGGTGGTGAGATGGGGGGGAAGGGACGGTGTGTGTGTGTGTGTGGGTTGGTTCTGTCCTTGTGGGGACCTAAAATCCTCAAACGTCCCCACAAGGATAGTAAAACAAGGAACATTTCCATGTCCCCATGAGGACAAAGGCTATTTTAAGCTTAGAGGTTAGGTTTAGGTTATGGGTTAGTTTTGGGGTTAGGGAAAATAGGATTTTGAACGGAAATGTAATTTTAGGTCTCCACAAGGAAAGAAGAACATAATGTGTGTTTGCACACGTCAGTGTGAGTGTGCTTGTGCATGTGTGTGTGAGCTTGTGTGTGTGTTAAAGTGGGGTTGACAGCACACACAGAAAGACCGCATCAGTGAAGCGGATTAGCTGGTGCCTGCTGGTGAGCGCTGTGACCAGTCAAGCCCCCCAGCACTGCCTGACATGCCCCGCGCTGCAACACTTCAGCTTCAACCTTCCTCCCTCACACGACAGTCTTTCTTTCACACTTCCCCTCACACCCCCTTCTTCCATCCCTCTGTATAGCATGAGCCTGACACATCGTTGTACACGTAACCATTCTCACATCCTCATCTACTCTTTTACACATCCTTGTCCATTCCTTATATCATTGTGGGAACGACACTGGACACTGTCCTCTTAATTAAGATACCTACAGTTGAAGTCGGAAGTTTACATGCACCTTATCCAAATACATTTAAACTTAGTTTTTCACAATTCCTGACATTTAATCCCAGTAACAATTCCCTGTTTTGGGTCAGTTAGGATCACCACTTTATTTTAAGAATGTGAAATGTCAGAATAATAGTAGAGGGAATTACTTATTTCTTTTATTTCTTTTATATTTTTATTTCTTTCATCACATTCCCAGTGGGTCAGAAGTTTACATACACTCAATTAGTATTTGGGAGCATTGCCTTTAAATTGTTTCACTTGGGTCAAACATTTCAAGTAGCCTTCCACAAGCATCCCACAATAAGTTGGATGAATTTTGGTCCATTCCTCCTGACAGAGCTGGTGTAACTGAGTCAAGTTTGTAGGCCTCCTTGCTCGCACAAGCTTTTTCAGTTCTGCCATCAAATTTTCTATGGGATTGAGGTCAGGGCTTTGTGATGGCCACTCCAATACCTTGATGTTGTTGTCCTTAAGCCATTTTTCCACAACTTTGAAAGTATGCTTGTGGTCAATGTCCATTTAGAAGACCCATTTGCAGCCAAGCTTTAACTTCCTGATTGATGTCTTGAGATGTTGATTCAATATATCCACATCATTTTCATCCCTCATGATGCCATCTATTTTGTGAAGTGCACCAGTCCCTCCTGCAGCAAAGAACCCCCAAAACATGATGCTGCCACCCCCGTGCTTAACGTTTGGGATGGTGTTCTTCGGCTTGCAAGCCTCCCCATTTTTCATCCTAACATAACAATGGTCATTATAGCCAAACAGTTCTATTTTTGTTTCATCAGACCGGAGGACATTTCTCCAAAAAGTACGATCTTTGCCCCCATGTGCAGTTGCAAACCGTAGTCTGGCCTTTTTTAGGGCGGTTTTGAAGCAGTGGCTTCTTGCTTGCTGAGCGGCCTTTCAGTTTGTCGATATTAGACTTGTTTTACTGTGGATATAGATACTTTTCTACCCGTTTCCTCCAGCATCTTCACAAGGTCCTTTGCTGTTGTTCTGGGATTGATTTGCACTTTTCGCACCAAAGTACATTAATTTCTAGGAGACAGAACACATTTCCTTCCTGAGCGGTATGAGGGCTGCTTGGTCCGATGGTGTTTATACTTGCATACAATTTTTTTACAGATGAACTTGGTACCATCAGGCATTTGGAAATTTCTCCCAAGGATGAAACAGACTTGTGGAGGTCTACAATTTGTTTTCTGAGGTCTTGGCTGATTTCTTTTGATTTTCCCATGATGTCACACAAAGAGGCACTGGGTTGGAAGGTAGGCCTTGAAATACATCCACAAGTACACCTCCAATTGACTCAAATGATGTCAATTAGCCTATCAGAAGCTTCTAAAGCCATGACATAATTTTCTGGAATTTTCCAAGCTGTTTAAAGGCACAGTCAACTTAGTGTATACAAACTTATGACTCACTGGAATTGTGATCCAGTGAATTATAAGTGAAATAAACTGTCTTAACAATTGTTGAAAAAATGACTTGTGTCATGCACAAAGTAGATGTCTTAACTGTCTTGCCAAAACTATAGTTTGTTAACAATACATTTGTGGAGTGGTTGAAAAACTAGTTTTAATGACTCCAACCTAAGTGTATGTAAACTTCCGACTTAAACTGTAAACAATGAACATTAGTGATAAATGGCGTTACTCACGCAAATAAAAGTAATGCAGGCGATACCTTAAAGCGGTAATCAGCAGTATAAACAATAACAAAGGGTCTCACCCCTGGTTCAGTAAACAGCTGAGGAAGGTGGCTGGAGAAATTGAATCACTCAAATTCATAGACCGAGCTATGGATGCAAGAATTCACCATTCATGATATCAAAATGATCGTTTTAACCATGTTTTACACTGTTACCCGAGAAGTGTAATGGATCAATCAGATCAGATAGCGATACTTTGCCAACACGCTCCTTCCACTGAGCGGATTAAGATTTCAGAGATAACGCTGTATCTACTCAGCAGTCTCTCTCGTCATCACTCCTCCGCTCTCTCTATCACTCACAGGCATCCAATGTCAACAGGCCCAATGACTCAGATGTCATTTTCCCTGAGCCTCAGCCCAAGACAGACTCAATACTGACAGCACTCCAATGAGGGCATACACAGCCGTGTGGATTAAGGGACCCGAGCAAAATAATGTAACCTAATTGAGTTCTACCTAATCTTAAGTAGTTGTCGCATTACGTGAGGTTTCTCTCTCTTTATCTGTCTGTGTGTGTGTCCATTTCTGTGTTTACAGTGTATGTGTGTTTCTCCCTCTGTGTGTATCGCAGACACTTGTTTCTCTGGCCGTGCATGCAGTCACCTCTTGGTTCCAACTCTGTGATTGGGGGCGATGTCGATGGTGTCAGTGGCAGAGTCATGCCGGACAGCCAATCCCAGGTCAGCGATGCAGCAAGTACCATTCTTCTTCACCAGGATGTTCTTAGACTTCAGGTCGCGGTGGGCGATGGCAGGTTTACCTGTGTGGAGGAGAACAGGGGGAAGTGGGTAAATGGAGAGAGAGCGCGAGAGCGAGTGGAGGAGAGAGAGAAGAGGAAAAGGAAGAGCGATGCAGAGAAAGGAATATCTGAGTGCAGAGTAAAACCACTACATTTCATAACTATGTACATGTTATGTGGATACATATGCTATACGAAGTACATTAAGAGCCACATTTTGATTGGTCCTCCTCACCTTGCGTGCCAACAATCTCCATGTGCAGGTGAGCCAGGCCGCTGGAGGTGGACAGGGACAGCTTGATCATGCCCTCCACTGTCACCGTGTACCTGTTCAGGTAGTCAAAAAGGGAGCCGTGCTCATGGTAATCTGATACCAGCCACAATTGGGTCCACGTGCCGTTATCTGAGAGGAAAGGAGAGAGAGAACAGTGAGAGAGTGAGTGAGAGAGAGACGTTAGGTGAGCTACACTTTACACAATGCCTGCATTTACAACAGATCATCAGAGAAACTCAATAAAACGCTGCCTGCTAGTATCCTGACTATACTATCTTGGTCCCAAATACACAGTTCCAACTTCTTGTCAAATTAAGAGCATCATTAGTCATAGAACATAGGATCAATACAGTCATGTTCAGTAGGGCACACTATCAAAACATTTTCCTACAGAAAATGAAAATCTGGGCTCTTATTGGACAAGTTTCTGTTTCAAAAATGTTTCACCCTACTGAACACTACCCTGTTCCAATATTTCCTCTGACCTTTGTTGTCAGCGGCAATAAAGCCCAGGATGTTTTCATGGCGAAGCATGACTGTCTGGTAGATCTCGGCCTCACGGAACCACGAGCGCTCCTCCCGGGATGAGAAGATCTTAACGGCCACCTCCTCTCCTCGCCAGCGGCCCCGCCACACCTCCCCGAACCTCCCCTTTCCGATGCTCTCCTGCAGGATGATGGTCCTGGCTATGGTCCTCTGCACCAATAGGGGCAGACCTGTGGGGGGGGGGGGGTTGGGTTGTATGGAGAGGGAGCCCAGTTATTAGGAGGCCAGGGTTTTAGGAGAAGTTTGAAAGCAGTTCTATACAGCAAGGTGAGAGGAACTAACAACTGTGATATTGGTTGTGTGGAAGAGACACTGAAGACACGGATTAAAAGCAGGCCATTGGATCCAAAAATGGAATGACTCTTTCTGTCGACAGATCCAATGTGTGCACAAGTCCAGAAGAACACTGAGGCAGACAAGAGGTACAGTAGGAAGACTTCAACAGTCAGACCTGCCGCTACTCTCTGTTTCAAAGACGTCAAACAAAATATCTTTGGAAAATAGAACAAATGAATCACTGTCTGAAGAGTGTCTGTTTTGACAGTATCCTCTCATTTTGTACCTTGGAGGTCCTCTGTCTGTCTGGTTTCACCTGGTATACCGTACATGTATATAAAACAGTCTAGAGCCCTCAGTACTAGGGGGGGGGGGGGGCAGGACAGTTTCCCCCTCCCCCCCTATTACTACACAGATTATTTAAATAGCCAACTCATCATCAAGCTTTGATTATCTGAATCAACAGTGTATTGCTAAGGCAAAAAAAACAAAAGGTGCACCTGGGGGGAGAGGCATGAGAGGTGTTTGGGGAAACCCTGTTCTAGAGCGTACTTCTGCCCACGTTCCAGGTGCATGGGTGGTCTGCATTATTTGACCTTCTCTTCAACCTGGACATTAAACTCAATGAGCAGAGCGAATAACCAGTAAGTTGGTGCCAGGGCAGAGAAAAACCAAATATTGTCACGACCTCGCCAACAATAGAAGGCTGATATCAAGTTGCTGAATAACTTTTCATCTCCAGTTCATGTTAAAGCCATTATGGAATGATGGCCACAATTCTATTTTTCTGATTGAATTAGATTAATACGATTCTGTTTCCATGATTGAATGATGGTCCAGTCTCACCGGCTGCTAAACGGATGTATTACTGATGAAACACTCAGGTCTCAATCATTCGCTGATACATTCATAGCCAAGAACATTTCCGGCAGCTTATTGGCTCTCATTTACATCTTGCGGACCGCTCCATAGAAAACCACAGTATTGAAGAACTTCTTTATTACAACCCATTTAGTATGAGAAGACTGTAAGCGTTCCCACGGACAGTATTGCAGCTCTATAGAAACAACTTCTAGGCATTTTCAGAACAACTTACATAACCCTGTCAGTAAATGTCATTTGAAAGTGCCTACAGTCAGACTTTGTGCATTGGGCTGATATAGCATCCCACCTTAAAATATATGGAATATACGTAAATCTACCCGAAGGGAGATTCTAGCACCCCGAGGTGCGAAAACTGCATTGGTAGGGAGAAGGGACACCGTTATGTTAATTTTTAGGAACATATGTACGAAGATAAAACCGGACATCTTGTACAAAGCTTTATCGGTACCATAGTAGAGCATGCTACACCTCCTCCATTAAACTCAATCTGTTTAAAACGTATCTCCCAAAGGGTGTGATGAATGTACATAGAACCTTCTGTAGCTCAGTTGGTAGAGCATTGCGCTTGTAACGCCAGGGTAGTGGGTTCGATCCCCGGGACCACCCATACGTAGAATGTATGCACACATGACTGTAAGTCGCTTTGGATAAAAGCGTCTGCTAAATGGCATTAAAAAAAAAACCCACCTGATCCGGAGCCTGAGGTGGTCATGTCGTAGATGAGGTTTTTGAGGGTATGGCCGTCAGCCAGGAAGGGGTGGTCCATGGCAGGGTCTTCCTCGTTGGGCACGCGGTGGTGGATAATCGAGCGGCTGTGGCACACATAGAACACCAGCAGCAGCACGAAACACAGCATACACACCGGCCCTGCGATGACGGCCGCCAGGGTCACTGGGCTCAGTGGAGGGGTACGGGCTGTGGGGACTGGAGGGGGCACGAGACTGGGGTTAGTGTTGTGCCATACTAACACACATGCATAGGACAGTGATAAAAAAAAGCAGGAACTGATAAGAGTTCCTTTGAAGACAGTCTGGTTTAAATTGAAATGCATTTCCTGATACTGGCTAGACTTTCTCTAATTGACTTGCTGAGAATCAGAGGAGTGCGATCTGAAACTTGAGGGTGATCAAATATTAATGGAACTTTAAGTCAGACACTTTGAGCTCTCAGAATAAGAGCTGTCGTGGGATTCCATTATGAAGCATCAAAAGTTCCTTCTGGAGCTTTTCAAATCATCCAACTGCCTGGCGACTGCCACCTGTCAAATCTTTCCAATAGTCACAGCTGCACACAGAGGACGGCTTAAGAATGGCCTTGCTATTACTGAATGACAGTATGGTGAGAGAGGATATCTGCTGACTACCATACTGAGAAGCACAGCATGGAGGCAGTTCCAGACCCATGATCAAGAATGGGAGCAGTGAGGTGCTTCTTTCTGACCACAAGAGCAGAACCCGACAGACTGCGTGTCCAAGCAGAGACATTGTTTCCGATATATTCAGTGACATATAGTGCCAGTTTCCTGAACACAGATTAAGACTGTCTTAAACTAAAATGCGTGTTCAATGGAATATGTGTCCGTGTCCAGGATACTGGGTTTATAAATTGTAATTGTGACTCTCCCGCATGAGTGAGAGTGCTATAAAAAGAAACAGGAAGAGCCTTGCGGGGAGAAAGTAAATAACTCATGAAGAAACATGGGTTGTTGCTGGGAGAATAGTATCAATAACAATCACCTCCTGTTCTTATAAAAATGACCTAACATCCAATAAATCAGAGCTGAAAAATGACTTGGGCCTGTGGCCTGTATGTATGGGTTCATATTTCAAAAAGCAGGTGACAGAAACTGAAAGAGGAGCAGAATGGGGGAAAGATTCAATTGTACTTATGCAGAGCGCGCACACACACAGTAACACAGACAATTCTGTGACATATTTTCAAGGTCCATGGTCCTTGAAAGTACAGGGAATGCTTTGTGCAGGAGACATTGTAGAATAGTGAATGGAGGATCAAACATGCTTTAGAAATATATTGTCTCGCCATCAGTTCTCTGCTTCGCTGTTTAGATTGAGTCACCCAATACCACATATATACACCTAGCACCTACCCCCAAAACATTTTTTGTACATCTGAAATGATTAGGAAAGTATATGGTAATATGATGGGCAACATTTTCATATCATGACTTCCTCCTTTCAGATCTACACAGATGCACTGCACATTAGGTAATTGCCTATGAGCTAGTAGCCAATTTAGGACATGGCATGCATGTGAAAGATGATAGAGACCCGAGATATATCAGACACTTACATGTCTCTGAGTAGTCTTCTGGGTTGAGGTCTTTGTTACACATGTCTCTGTTGCAGCAGACAGGGACAACACCAGTGTTCTCCTTCTTGGAAGGGGCGCAGAAGAACGGCCTGTCTTTAGGGATGAGGTCTGCTTCCAGTAAACACCTGCTCCCCTGTGCCACCATCTTACTGCCCGACTTGACAAAGGACACAAAGCACAGGCCATCCGTGTAGCAGGTACTGTTACTACACCACTGGCAGTCGCACTGCAACGCTGAGAGAGGAGAAAGGGGATGGGTTTTAGTGAATATACAGAATATAGAAACAAAATCTGGTAAAAAGAAAGAAGTTCTTGTTCTGATAAAAGGAAGAAGTACATCTGATAAAAAAGAAACGCATAGCCAAGTCAACACATTAACATTTTTCAATATGTCTGGAATATACACCAGTTATGTCATATGAAAATTGTCACTCTTAGTGCACAACAGGTAGGGATGTTTTTTCAGAGCAGTAATTGCAGGATAAATGTGATAAGAGCGGATGTGGTTTGTCAGTACACAATGTGGTTGATAGTGGGTTGCAACTGAAGACACCATAGAACACAGTAAGGGCTCAGGCACACCAATAGTGGTTTCTGGCCGAGAGGAATTAGCACCTCAGGTCTTCTGAACATAATTTGTGAGGCGAGTGAGCAACAATTTTACATGTAGAATCAGGTGAAAAATGGCATCAGTCAGACGTCTACAGAGGGGTGTCACTAAAACACTGAACAATCGGCAGATGAAGGCTAGATCAAAATTCTGTGCGTTGTGTGTGACCCTTAAGTAGAAGGAAAGACTTGCTAATGCCTTCACAGCAACAGGAGAATCCAGACTAGAGAGTTGTTATTGGTCAGCCTTTGGCCCCATAGCTCAGGTTACACAGGGATAGCTGGGAGAGGGGTGTGTATAGATGTGCACAAACGTGCCATCATGCAGAGCTGCAGCCAACACAAGCCAGATGTAGTGGGCCTAGCACTACACCCAGCCTGCAGCAAGTGACTCAGCTCCTGTGATCTTACATACACAGCAAATTTGAGATCAGAATCTTAACATCCACAGTGTTAAAATGTAACACTTTCTTAGAAATTATATATGAACCACCAAAATAGTGTTAAACTAACACTTTACAAAGTGTTGACAAACTAACAACCCTACTATAGTGTTGGTCCCTAACACCATGGCTATTAAAGTTGATGCTGGTACACTTGTTACATACACAGTGTTAGGCCAAAACATATTTAGTGTTAGTTTCTTTTTTTTTGGGGGCTTATTTGCGTATTTCCCAGTATGCCTTTTGAATGAATGTTTTGAATGAATGTGAGCGATAACTGTGTAACCCATAACTGTATTTGATAGTGACAGAGACATGATGGTGGTTGCGTTCAAAAAATTCTGCCCAAGTGAATGTGTTTGAATGAGCCACACCAGACCTGCAAGTCACAATATGCTGGCTATAATTAAATGCATAATATATATAGTCAAAGAGTTAACGGAAATTAACTCAACACAGTCGAGTAACACCCACGCAGAGATGATTCCACTGGGATTCAAATAACGTGTAAATCACTGGTGTTAACCCCACTAGAATCACTCAGAACACTTACTGTATCTTAAAACCAAGACTGACACTTGCAAATTTACTGTGTAGGCTAGACACACTACACACACCGCAAAGGCACGCACAAAATATACAGACACACACACTGGATGCCCAACCTAGAACGGCCTCTCACCAAACCACAGGCTACAATTAAAGCAGTGTGGGACAGCAGGAAGTCTAGACGGACCTCTAGACCTCTGGCTTGAAACGAGCCCAGGGAGGGAGGCCATTAAAGGAACACTATCCGTAAATGAACTCTGCTGCATTCTTAGAGAGAGGATCTGGGGTAGGGACTTGAGAGGGAGCTGTAATGGCAGGAGTACTGCAGAGAGAGTCAGGAGAGGAGAGTTGTTTGTGAGAGAAAATTGGCAGGGGCAGTCTAATCATTTATCCTGTAGCACTGACTGAAGCATCCATCTATCTACTACTCTCTCCATCTGCTTGGCAGAGACTGCTGAAAACATAAAAACAGAAGTATCGACCTAAATCTCCAAGCCCAAAAGAGAAAAGTTAGGATAAGTCGTTTTTTTCTTCAAAATTGCTTTTTTCGATCCATTTATCAAACGCTTAACATTGTGCCGTTATATGAAAGAGATTCACAGGGGAGTTGGGTTTCAATAAATACTGGGTTCTGTACTAGACCTTCAACTATTTAACAAAGGAGCTTTCTGAGGATCACGCATAGCCTTCAACATCTAATTGAAACACAGGCTTAGAGCATGCAACAGAATTTATCCAGCACAGCCAACTCCGCTTGATTTGGCCTGCATGCATGTCATACACATGCCATGTAGCCTCTAAATTGGTGTGATCATTATCACACATCCAGGGCGGTGTGAGGAATGAGGATGAACCCAGCATGGCTCGCTGAGTCCCACTTCATCCTAAAATGGCTTGATATTCCCTCATACGGGCCCTGGTCAAAAGTAGTGGACTATGGAGAAATATGGTACCATTTGGGATGCAACCAGTCCATTGGAACAGGCAGGCCCCCAGGAGACCGATACGAACGAGGTGGCAGGTACTCTGAGTCGCTCTAAGTATCGCTGCCTAGAGTGCTTGCCTAATTCATTCGTGAATGGCCTGGCCTCTCCACATACCATCATTTACTGTAATCACCAGCCAGCTTCTCCTTCCTTCCTCAAACTCCTTCCTTCCACTCTGCACTCCTTGCCTTGGTTCTTTCACTCCCCCACAACCACCTTACTTACCCAATCTCTAGGGGTTATTAGACAAATCAGTCAAAAACTCATTCTCTCCCACGGCTTGTCCTCTATCTGTATTTCTGGCCAATCAATTCTCTATCAGCAGTGACAGGAGCTTAAACCTGGCTGGCCAATCAATAGATGGAAAGGCACCGCTAATGTTTTGACACCCCTGATGTCAGCGCTGATCAAAACGAGTTACACTTCAAAGCAAGCAGCTGAAAAGCACCAAAAGATCAGAAAAAGGTGACTAGCATCAAAATATCTTTACGGAGCTGCTTTCTAGCTTCAAAGTATCCCATCTTTCCTACTGTTTACAAAAAGGTAGCTGGTATTGGAGATTCACATATGTAACAGTCAGACAGTGGGCTTGGCAGACAGAGTGAGTTGCTCCATATAACCGAATGGCATAGAACTGAAGCCCCCACTGTGCCATCCAATCATCATAGAAACCATAGAATAAGAACACCCTATTTATATCTCAATGGTGGAATGAAAAGAAACCCAAGGTAGAACTACACTTTTACAATCTAGAGACCAGCAGACGGAGAGAAAACGTCTACTGGACACACTGTACATGGGGATGTGTACAGGTTACAGGGGAGGCTACAGCAGAATAGAGCCAAGACAATAAATAAAGAACAGGAGGACAAAGAAACAACGGTTCTCGAGGTGGTCTCACAGGAAACAGAGCATTGGAAAAGCTCATCAGTATGGTCGTTGTAATACTGTGATCAGCAGAAGAAACCGGAGAGAGATCAGAGCTAAAGGGAATGAGAGGAGTGGATGATTGCCTGTTCCTTTCCCCTCAGGCACCTGCAGCCTTGATGGTCTTACAATTGCTCTCCTGCTCCCCTCATATTCTGCAGGCATACCTGAGGCTGTGGGTGGCGTGACATGGCTTGGGAGCAGGATGACTGACAGACAGACGGCCATAAGGCCTAACAGTATCAGACAGCACCACTGGCAACGCCCGGCACCCACTACCCTGCCCCCAAGCCAGAGAGAGCAAGGCCTGCCAATAGGCGGGAACAGAATCTTCCAAAATCTATAGAGAAGGATGATTGACAGCTTCACTGGGACAGGATAATCACTACAACTCAGCATCACTAAAAATGATTTAACTCCAAAACACACAATGAACAAAACCCAATACCAGCAGGATTCCTCAAAAAATGACAACCCAATTCATCCACTGCCTGCTTTTATCACTAAAAAATAATTCCATACAAAACAAGGACACATTTTCTTCCCACAATTGGATCCATAGAATGGTCCTTTGGAGGAAGAATTGTTGACATACCTAAAATCATAATAGAGAAATAATTCATCAAAGTTGGCATATTTATGACATTTTGGACTTACCCAGGCCTCCTGTAAGACTCCATAATGCTTCATCTGTAGGTGCTAAAAAGCTCATATGTGCCATATTACTGCATGGTCCCGTTTGAGATCAGTAAAACAAAATATTTTACATTACATTTATGAATATAGCAAAATAGAAACATGAAAAACAAAATATGCCAAATCAAAATTGTTTTTATCTTATACATCCACAGTCATATCAAAGTTCCAGGTTGGAATATCTGCACATGTTTTTGTTACATCCCATTTCATACAGAAAAAATGTGTGTGTATATGTGTGCAGAAATTGCTCTGCCATTTCCTTGTTGCTAAAATTCTAACAGTTTGCTTAATTTCAGTTTGTGACAAAACAAGCGAGTATAATGTAAAGAATAATTGTAAAACGCTGTGAAATATATTTTCCATAAGTGAAAAAAATTGAACTTCCAGTTGTTTTAAGCTGGTGTACAAAACAGAAAGTAGAAGATGCAAAAACAAAAATTCAGCAATGGAAGTGTAGAAATAAATATTGCACATAGAACAGATCTACAACTTCTTAGAGTTGCTTTCAATGAGAATTACAGATCTATAATTCACATTTCTAAGCAAATTTGGTCAGGTCACCCTAAAAGTTATATATTGCAGCTTTAAAAAGGAAGCCTGGGTAAGGCCAAAAATATAAATATGCCAACTATAAATATGCAAACTTTGATAACTATTTCCATCCTATGGATACAATTTTGTGAAAATCCTCAAAATCATAGTATTTTTTTGTTGTCCTGGTTTCATATGGAATCACTAAAAGGCTTTAAGAGAGAAAAGAAAATTGATTGCGAGCAGCAGCAGGTTGGAGCACAGAGAGACAGATGGAAATGCCTGGGTCTAAGCACACAGCCAGAGGAAATTATGGAGTGGGGAGCGGTAAGAGAGCGGAAGTGAAAGGAAAGGTATGCGAGACGTCTCCACCAGCTGAGGGGTGAGGTAGGGCCTGTAGAGCCAAGGGCCCTGTTGCTGCAGCAGCTCTACCTCTAGTGACTCCCCATCCCGCATGAGGGAGCATAATCATCGACTGACACTAATTAGCATAACGCAACGGACATAAATATTCCTAGAAAATATTCCTATTCATGAAAATCACAAGTGAAATATATTGAGACACAGCTTAGCCTTTTGTTAATCACCCTGTCATCGCAGATGTTCAAAATATGCTTTACAGCCAAAGCTAGACAAGCATTTGTGTAAGTTTATCGATAGCCTAGCATAGCATTTTGTCCAGCTAGCAGCAAGTAACTTGGTCACGGAAATCAGAAAAGCAATCAAATTAAATTGTTTACCTTTGATGGGCTTCGGATGTTTTCACTCACGAGACTCCCAGTTAGATAGCCAATGTTCCTTTTTTCCAAAAATATTATTCTTGTAGGAGAAATAGCTCCGTTTGTTCTTCACGTTTGGCTGAGAAATCGCCCGGAAATTGCAGTCACGAAAACGCCGAAAAATATTCCAAATTGGCTCCATAATATCGACAGAAACATGGCAAACGTTGTTTATAATCAATCCTCAAGGTGTTTTTCAAATATCTATTCAATAATATATCCACCGGGACAATTGGTTTTTCAGTAGGACGGATTGGAATAATGGCTACCTCTGTATTTTACGCGAGAATCACTCTGGGAGCATCATGTGACCACTTGCGCAAAGTTGCCGCTTACGGGTATTCTTCAACATAAATGAGCAAAACTACGTCACAATGCTGTAGACACCTTGGGAAATACGGAGAAAAAGTAATCTGGTTGATAGCCCATTCACTGCTCAATAGGGACGCATTGGAACGCAAGCGCTTTCAAAACATGAAGCACTTCCGGATTGGATTTTTCTCAGGTTTTCGCCTGCAATATCAGTTCTGTTATACTCACAGACAATATTTTTACAGTTTTGGAAACTTTAGAGTGTTTTCTATCCTACGCTGTCAATTATATGCATATTCTAGCATCTTGTCCTGACAAAATATCCTGTTTACTACAGGAACGTTATTTTTGAAAAAATGAAAATACTGCCCCCTAGTCACAAAAGGTTTTAATAGTCATTGGCCTTGTTGGAAAAGGCTTCTCTAAGGTCCAAGAGAACACTTCAGGGGCCCTAAACAGTGGACAACAGACACACTAAGGACACTAGCCAGATACCACCAGATACTCTACCTTGCACCTTAGAGACTGCTGTCCTATGTACAGTGCCGTGAAAAAGTATTTGCCCCCTTTGTGATTGTCTCTATTTTTGCATATTTTTGATACTGAATCAGATCTTCAACCAAAACCTAATATTAGAAAAAGGGAACTTGAGTTTACAAATAACCCATTTTATTTACTAAATTAACAGAAGTTGAGCAACACCCTGTGTGAAAAAGCAATTACCCCCTTACACTCAATAACTGGTTGTGCCCCTTTTTAATTTTTTTTTAAACCTTTACTGAACTAGGCAAGCCAGTTAAGAACTAATTCTTATTTACAATGATGGCCTACTACGGCCAAACCCTAACGATGCTGGGCCAATTACGCACCGCCCTATGGGACTCCCAAACACGGCCGGTTGTGATACAGCCTGGATTCAAACCAGGGTCTGTAGTGAAGCCTCTAGCACTCAGATGCAGTTACTTAGACCGCTGCGCCACTTGGGAGCTGCAATGACTATGGAGGAATTTTGGCCGACTCTTGCATGCAGAACTGCTTTAACTCAGCGACATTTGTGGGTTTTCAAGCATGAAATGCCACAACATCTCAATTGGAATTAGGTCAGGACTTTGACTAGGCCATTCCAAAACGTGAAATGTGTTGCTTTTTAGGCAATTTCATGTAGACTTGATTGTGTGTTTTGGATTATTGTCTTGCTGCATGACCCAGCTGCGCTTCAGGTTCAGCTCACAGACGGACGGCCTGACATTCTCCTGTAGAATTCTCTGATGCAGAGCAGAATTCATGGTTCCTTTTATTAAGGCAAGTCATCCAGGTCCTGAGGCAGCAAAGCATCCCCACACCATCACACTAACACCATCATGCTTGACTATTGGCATGAGGGGACCCATGTCATCCAAAAAGTTGACTCAAGTTTACCTAAAAGCACCTGGAAGAACATCAAGACTCTTGAAAGAATGTTCTATGGACAGATTATTCAAAAGTATAATTTTTGGATGACATGGGTCAAGGCACTATACACAGTCATTGAACACTCATCTCTTTAATAAACTGTTTTACCACTTTATATGTATATACTATATTGTAGTCATGGCTTAGTGTTTTCCACAAGTACATAGAGTAGCCCCCCAAAAAAAAAAAAGTAGACAGCCTTTAAACCTTTAACATGTCTTCTCTTGAAACCAACGTCTTATTTACAGCTTTACTGCAAGATATGAATTGCCACCATGGTTTGTTATTCAAATGATGTATTTTATTAAAACAGATAAATGAAGTAAATAGCCCACATTATCTTTATTTTTTATGTTTTATTTTTTTCCAGTTAAGTAACAAAACATGTATATAATTTCATAATAATAGAAAAACAACAAAATTGGATGTTCTAAGTCCCCAACAATGTTTACACAATCAGATGACCACTGAGGTCTGGAAAAATCTAAGATTAAAATGCACACCTAGCAAGAGACTGTTGTTTAGCTGTGTTTTTGTAGTGCACGTGATGGTAGAGTCTGCAAAACAAATACCCACTGGATTCATGCTACTTACCTAATTTGAAGTTAAAAAGGCCCACCTTCAGAGGAAGTTGCCGCACAAATTTCAAGCAATTCCTGTCAGAGCAGAAATTCTCATTTAGGTTCCACCTCGAAGACGGATGCAGGCTGTTAATACATATATATTTTTTAATTAAACATACCTTCCGGCAACCCGCCTCACCCAATGTGAAACGGATCTGCTATTTTTAAACCTCATAGCCAGAACCTCCATCAGGAGCTAACCTGCTACTAGCTATTTAGTCATTGTTTGCCACTGCTAGCGGCCTTTACCTTTTGCACAGACACCAGCCGCTTTTAGCCTGGATAATACTTGACAGCCTGCCAGTATCGGACTGTTTTCTCCACTACAACACCGGAGTCCTGCCGTAAGCCCTGGACCATTACCCCTGATCTTCACAGCTAGCTAGCTGCCACCGAGAGGCCCAGCCCTGAAGCTAGCTTTGAGCCAGGTCCACCTGCCGGCATGCTCAGTGATCACTCAGCTACACAGCTGAGCTCTTCACTAACACGACTAGAATCGACTACTCCACTGGATTCTTGCCGTAAGTTCTGGACCTTTGCATCGAATCATCGCTGCTACCGGGTGGCTATAGTGGCTAACGCTCATGTCCCGAAGCTAGAACCAGTTAACCGCGAGCCAGGCACATCTCCCGGCTGGCAAACTAAATTACTCTGGCTACAATACCTAGTTTGCCAACTGGCCTGGACCCTTTGTCAACACGGAGCCCCACCGTTCCATCACGACTGGTCTGCCGACGTAATTCCATTCGTTGTGCCCTCAACCGGCCTTTGCCGGACATCGGAGCAGAGGCTTCTACTAGCCCCGGCCTGCTAACTCTTTTTTTTTCAACGCTGTGTCATTCGCTTGCTAGTGTAGTAAAAACTACCCAGCGGCTTCCCTGTTTCATCTATTGCTGTTCACTGGACCTTATGATCACTTGGCTAGTCACGGTAATACATTTAGTTTATTTTTGTTTTCTGTCGGCCCCAGCCTCAAACTCAGGCCCTGTGTGTAGTTAACTGACCCTCTCTGCCAATTTATCGCCATTTTACCTGTTGTTGTTGTCTTAGCTGATTAGCTGTTGTTGTCGTACCCATTGTCTTAGCTAGCTCTCCCAATCAACACCTGTGATTGCTTTATGCCTCTCTCTAATGTCAATATGCGTTGTATACTGTTGTTTAGGATAGTTATCATTGTTTTAGTGTACTGCGGAGCCCCTAGTTCCACTCAACATGCCTCAGATACCTCTTTTGTCCCATCTCCCACACGTGGTGACCTCACCCAGCATAACTAGTGCATCCAGAGATGCAACCTCTCTTATCGTCACTCAATGCCTAGGTTTACCTCCACTGTACCTGCACCCTACCATACCCGTCTGTACATTATGTCCTGAATCTATCCTACCACGCCCAGAAATCTGCTACTTTTATTCTCTGTCCCCAACGCATTAGACGACCAGTTTTGATAGCCTTTATCCATACCCTCATCCTACTCCTCCCTCTGTTACTCGGGTGATGTGGAGGTTAACCCAGGCCCTGCGTGTCCCCAGGTGCTCTCTTTTATTGACTTCTGTAACCGTAAAAGCCTTGGGTTCATGCATGTTAACATCAGAAGCCTCCTCCCTAAGTTTGTTTTACTCACTTCTTTAGCAGTCCACCAACCCTGATGTCCTTGCCGTGTCTGGCTTAGGAAGGCCACCAAAAATTCTGATATTTCCATCCCCAACTACAACATTTTCCGTCAAGATAGAACTGCCAAAAGGGGGAGGAGTTGCAAGCTACTGCAGAGATTGACAGAACTTTGCAGGCTTACTTTCCAGGACTATGCCCAAACAGTTTGAGCTTCTACTTTTAAAAATGAATCTTTCCAGAAATAAGTCTCCCTGTTGTCACCAGTTATAGGCCCCCCTCAGCCCCCAGCTGTGCCCTGTACACCATATGTGAATTGATTGCCCCCCATCAATCTTCAGAGTTTGTTCTGTTAGGTGACCTAAACTGGACATGCTTAACACTCCGGCAGTCCTAGAATCTAAGCTACATGCCCTCAATCTCACTGAAATGATCATGGAACCCACCAGGTACAACCCTAAATCCGTAAACATGGGCACTCTTAGATATTATCCTGGCCAACTTGCCCTCCAAATACACCTCTGCTGTTTTCAAATCAGGATCTCAGCGATCACTACCTCATTGCCTGCATTCGCTATGGATCCGCAGTCAAACGGACACCCCTCATCACTGTCAAACACTCCTTAAAACACTTCTGCGAGCAGGCCTTTCTAAATCGACATGGCCCGGGTATCCTGGAAGGATATTGACCTCATCCCATTGGTAGAGGATGCCTGGTCGTTCTTTAAAAGTAATTTCCTCACCATCTTAAATGAGCATGCCCCTTTCAAAAAAATATAGAACTAAGAACAGATATAGCCCTTGGTTCACTTCAGACCTGACTGCCCTCGACCAGCACAAAATCATCCTGTGGCGGACTGCACAAGCATCGAATAGTCCCTGCGATATGCAACTTTTGCCTGGTTAACCAAATACTTCTCAGACAGAGTTCAGTGGGTCAAATCGGAGGGCCTGTTGTCCGGACCTCTGGCAGACTCTATGGGGTGCCACGGGGTTCAATTCTCGGGCCAACTCTTTTCTCTGTATATATCAATGATGTCACTTCTTTGGACACTGTTAACTAACCGCCAGACGAGCTTCAATGCCATACAACTCTCCTTCCGTGGCCTCCAACATCTCTTAAATGTTAGTAAAACTAAATGCATGCTCTTCAACTGTTCCCTATCCGCAACCGCCCGCCCGAGAGTAGTTCACTACTCTGGACGATTCTGACTAATAATATGTGGTCAACTACAAATACCTAGGTATCTGGCTTGACTGTAAACTCTCCTTCCAGACTCATATTAAGCATCTCCAATCCAAAATAAAATCTAGAATCAGCTTCCTATTTCACAACAAAGCCTCCTTCACTCACGCCGCCAAACATACCCTCGTAAAACTGACTATCCTACCGATCCTCGACTTCAGCGATGTCATTTACAAAATAGTCTCCAACACATTCCTCAGCAAACTGGATGAGGTCTATCACAGTGCCATCCGTGTCACCAAAGCCCCATGTACCACCCACCACTGCGACCTGTATGGTCTAGTCGGCTGGCCCTTGCTACATATTCATCGCCAGACCCACTGGCTCTAGGTCATCTATAAGTCTATGCTAGGTAAAGCTCCGCCTTATCTTATCTTATCTTATTAGTTCACTGGTCACGATAACAACACCCACCCGTAGCACGCACTCCACTAGGTATATCTCACTGGTCATCCCCAAAGCCAATACCTCCTATGGCCGCCTTTCCTTCCAGTTCTCTGCTGCCAATGACTGGAACAAATTGCAAAAATCGCTGAAGCTGGAGACTTTTATTTCCCTCACTAACTTTAAACATCAGCTATCTGAGCAGCTAATCGATCACTGCAGCTGTACATAGCCCATCCAATCTACCTACCCTCATCCCCATATTGTTTTTATTTACTTTTATGCTCTTTTGCACACCAGTATTTCGACTTGCACAGAATCATCTGCACATCTATCACTCCAGTGTTAATTTCCTAAATTGTAATTATTTTGCCTATTTATGGCCTATTTCTTGCCTTAGCTCCTCACGCCATTTGCACACCCTGTATATAGACTTTCTTTTGTGTTATTGACTGTACACTTGTTTATTCCATGTGTAACTGTGTTGTTGTTTGTGTCCACTGCTTTGCTTTATCTTGGCCAGGTTGCAGTTGTAAATGAGAACGTGTTCTCTACTGGACTACCTGGTTAAATAAAGGTGGGGAAAAAATGGGGGTGGGAATGTTGTGGTGAATTCCATGTGTGGCAGAGAACTGGGGCACTGACTGACAGCTGTCAGTGTAACTAGCTAGCATGCTAACCTTAGCCAGCTAATGAAAGTTATGGGAGCACCACTTCAGTTTTTAAAAAACTTGTTAGGGCTAGGGTCCTCTTTACTCAATTTCCGCCTGACTGACGTACTCAAAGTAAACTGCTTTTGCTCAGGACCTGAAGCCAGGATATGCATATAATTGGTATCATTGGAAAGAAGACAAAATAATGTAGGAGACTATAACACAATAGATATGGTAGGAGAAAATCCAAAGAAAATCCCATGCTCTTACAATGGAAAGTATAGGGGCATTCTGAAATCTAGCTCTCAGGATGCAATTCCTATGGCTTCCACTGGGTGTCAGTACTCAATGTTCAAGGTTTCAAGCTTCTTCTAAAACGAGGAAGAATATTGAATTTTAGTACAGGGACACAGACTTGTAAATTTGTGTATGTTCACGCGAGGTAGAGGACACACCTGCTAATATCGTTTTCCTATTGAACATACTTCTTTCCGTATAAAATATTATAGTTGAATTACATTTTATAGTATCTGAGGATTTAATAGAAACCTATTTTGACTTGTTGAAACAAAGTTTAGGGGAAGATTTTCAGAATCCTATCTTGGCATGTTGAACGAGTGGATTACTCAAATTGATTGCCACACCTAAACAGACTTTTTGGGATGTAAAAATAATTTTATCTAACAAAATGACACTACATGTTATAGCTGGGACCCTTTGGATAACAAATCGGAGGACGATTTGGAAAAAGTAAGTGAATATCTAATTGCTATTTGTGAATTTATGAAACCCGTGCCCGGTGGAAAAATATTTTGATGTGAGGTGCCGTCTTCAAACAATTACATGGCATGCTTTCGCTGTAAATCCTACTGTAAATCGGAGAGTGCAGTTTGATTAACAAAAATTTTATATTTTAACCTATTAGACACTTGTATGTTCCTAAATGTTTAATATCCATCATTTTAATTATTATTTCTTTGAATTGCACGCCCTCCAGTTTCACCGGAGGTTGCCTAGCCCGAAGAAGCTTTTAGTGTGCAAACCTGTCAAGAGGCAAAGGATGGCAACTTTGAAGAATCTGAAATATAAAATATTTTAATTTGTTTAACTTGTTGACACTACCCATCCCGGTAGCGGGATAATTGTCATCAGCAACCGCTGAATAGCATAGCGCCACAGATAAATAATATTTCAAAAAAATATTCATATTCATGAAATCACAAGTGCAATATTGAAAAACACAGCTTAGCCTTTTGTTAATCTACCTGTCGTCTCAGATTTTGAAATTATGCTTTACAAATGAAAGCAATCCCAAGTTAAGTTTATCGATAGCATAACATAACATTATGTACACTAAGCATTAAGCTCACGAAATCAGAAAAGCAATCAAATTAATCGTTTACCTTTGATCTTCGGATGTTTTCACTCAAAAGACTCCCAGTTACACAACAAATGTTCCTTTTGTTCCATAAAGATGATTTTTATACCCAAAATACCTCCGTTTGTTTGTCGCATTATGTTCAGAAATCCACAGCAAAGAGCGGTCACGACAACGCAGACGTATATTCCAAATAATATCCATAATGTCCACAGAAACATGTCAAACGTTTTTTATAACCAATCCTCAGGTTGTTTTTAAAATATATATTCGATAATATATCAACCGGGTGTGTAGCTTTTTCAATAGGACCGGGAGGAACAATGGCCGCTTTACTCTGTAGCGCAAAACTCACTCTGAGAGCCCCCACCTATCCACTTACGCAATGTGATCTTTCACGCTAATTTTTCAAAATAAAAGCCTGAAACTATGTCTAAAAACTGACACCTTAGAGAAGCCATAGAAAAATGAATCTGGTTGATATCCCTTTAAATGGAGGATAGGCATGCATAGGAACAGATAGGTTTCAAAATAAGAGGCACTTCCTGATTGGATTTTCCTCAGGCTTTCGCCTGCAATATCAGTTCTGTTATACTCACAGACAGTATTTTTACAGTTTTGGAAACTTTAGAGTGTTTTCGATCCTAAGCTGTCAATTATATGCATATTCTAGTTTCTGGGGCTGAGAAATAGGCAGTTTCCAATGGGTACTGCCCCCTACACGCAAAAGGTTAATATTTCCTTATTTTTACTATTTTCTACATTGTAGAATAATAGTGAAGACATAAACTATGAAATAACACATGGAATCATAGTAACCAAAAAAGTGTTAATGCATTATCAAAATAGGGCAGCGAAATGTCATTGCATTATCAAAATTGCGGCCGCAAATATGCCATAGAAATAAAAATTATATAAGCTCCGGTAAAATGGATAGTATAACCACTAAACGGTTTGGAGCATGTATTGAAATAATGGGCGAGTTTGTTTTGCATGGACCGGTGCCCCGGATGGGTGGAGATTTTTCTTTAAGATCAATGGAATGAGCCAACTCTGCACACCCGGCCATGCAAAAGGAATTTGCCTAAAACATTATTGGTCAAAACCATTCATCTTGGGGTGACAGGGGGAAAGGCATTCTAAAATGCAGTCAGATCATGCAATTTTACCATTTCTAAAAAAAAAAATATGCAGACTAACTAAAAACAAAAGTGAAATTTGATGGATCAGGAATTATGATAATTTGCATGTAAAAAAGGAGGTGCCAAAACATTTTGCACACCATATTTTAATTGGCTCCATGGCAAGGTGGCCAAGTGTAGGGTCGTCACAAGTTAACACAGACACAAAGTAATACATTTCTACATTTTCTCTTAAAAATTAGATTTTAAACCTAACTCAACCGCACTGATAACCGTAGCATAACCTTTTTCTTTTCATAACATTTGTATGATATAGCGAATTTTGACTTTGTGGTTGTTTTAGCTAGTTGAAATTAAGGCTACAGATGACTTGCGAATAGGAAGAACTTTGCAGCAGGTGTTTCTGATTAATATATAAAACCCAACCCTGAAACATGGGCTGAAAATAATTTGCACATCTCATAGAAAAAGACAGGCAAGACTCCCGGAAACATCCAAAGTCACACATTTGGATTTGGCACTTCAAGCCTGAATATATCACACTTTTACTAAAACTATGACTTACTGAATTACATCGTTTTGCAACATTATGGGTAAGCTCTGGCCATCGTCATTCAGCTTGAAAAAGTTTATTTCTACTGATGTGGACGTTGAAAATGTAATTGAAAACGTTTTTGGGAAAGCCTTTCCATTTACCCGAAGGTAGAGCATCACAATAGCATGACACTGCTACCACTATGCTTTACGGTAGAGATGGTGTTAGGACAGGTGAGAGCTGTGCCTGCTTCTCCAAACATAGCCCTTTGCATTTAGGCCAGAGTTCAATTGGTCTTAGACCACAGAATCTTTTGCCTTATGCTCAGAGGCTTTCATGTGCCTTTTTGCAAACTCCAGTCTTGCTATCATGTGCCATTTTTCCAGGAGGGGCTTCCATCTGGCCACTCTCCCATAAAGCCCAGATTGGTGAAGTGCTGTAGAGACTGTTGTCCTTCTGGCAGGTTCTCCCATCTCAGCCAAGGAACTCTGTAGTTCTGTCAGTGGTTATTGGGTGCTTGGACACCGCCCTGACTAAGGTGCTTCTTGCCCAGTTTGGTCGGACAGCAAACTCTAGGCAGTCTGGGTAGTTTCCATTTCCCAATGGAGACCATTGTGCCCTTGGAAACTTTCAACACTAGAAATTGTTTTATACCCTTACCAAATATACGCCTCATCCTGATTTTATCTCTGAAATCGACGGAGAGTTCCTTGGACTTCGGGGTATAGTTTCTCCTTCGACATGCACTGTCAACTGTGGAACCTTATCTAGACAGGTGTTTATTTGTGGTCCTTCTGTGGCTCAGTTGGTAGAGCATGGCGCTTGTAACGCCAGGGTAGTGGGTTCGATTCCCGGGACCACCCATACGTAGAATGTATGCACACATGACTGTAAGTCGCTTTGGATAAAAGCGTCAGCTAAATGGCATATATTATTATTATTATATTATTATTTTAGGACTGTCCCTGAAAAAAAAAAATATTGCTCAACCGAAAGTCGCCTGCTCTTTCGACCAATCGTTTGGTAGAAAAAAATGGTATGTGTATTTTTCCATATATTGACACACCTTATGTGTTTTAATAAAATCAACTATATGCATTGAGCTTATCTGATGCTTTAGGCTTACTGTTTAATGAAATAAGATGAAAGCCAGAGATCTAGATAACCAGAAGAGAAAAAAAAAACTTAACCTGACCAAAACAAACAAACATTCTCTTCCCTCTCCTGCTGGATTTCACAGATTCTGTCACTACTCTCCTGAAGTTGCCGGTAATAGGCTACAAGAGGAGTCGGCAAGCTTTCTCATGTGGAATGCCAATTTATGTTAACATTTCTACCGATCTGCGTGCCAGATATGGTTTTAATATGCACATTTATAATAGTCTTCATATCTCAAAATCATTGTCATGTGGTTAATCAAAATTCTATCCAAATCTAAATTAAAATGATAAACCTAAAAAGTAACTTCTATTGCCAAATGTGTAAAATTAGCCTACATAAAGCCAACAAATAAAAACAGCAGCCTGCAGGTATCCTATAAATCACATTGGTTTTGCATGGCCTGAACTTGAAACATTGTATCAACTATTAACTTGAGTCCCTGAAGCTTGCGAGAATTTGCAACATTGTATAAAATATTGCTGAACTTGCAAAATTGTATAAAATATTCTGGGCCCTCAGTTTCCCACACCAGTGAGCTCTGGACAGACACAGCTGTAGGCTATTTGTGCAAGGGATAAGAAGCAGTGCTTGACTTGGACAGGAGCTCACCGGAGCAGAGTACCAACACCTCAAATGTTCTACTGTTTGAGCTCCAGTTCCTCTTATATAATATTAGCTTAAAAGTATTGTGGAGCTCCTACACCTAAATAGAAACATTACCAGCACCCAAAATGAGTACCAGAACCTATTTCTCTCCAAGTTAAGCACTAATAAGAAATAGTCAGGTAGGCTTATTTTATTAAATTTCCACTGGATCAGAGCATGACATTTTTCCCTTTCACACTGAGTGGTTATTGAAAGGGGGAGAGCTGGAAAGATTTTACAACTACATTGAGGAACTATTGTCAATCTCAATGGATGTAAAAACAGACTTGGTTTGTTTGCCGTTTGAGGTGAAGAAAACATTACTTTGAGAAGCTCCACAGCTCATTAGTGGTGGTGTGTTAAGTCAATCAAAAATACAATCAGATCCCCAAATTGGCACACGTATATGCCCACAATGGCACGCATGCCAGGTAGCCTATAGGCCTACTTCTAAGCGTTATCAGGTGAGCGTCCTTACTCAACATTGACAGGAGCGCTCCAAACAAAAGAAAATGACTCAAATTGACAAAACTCGTAAAATGGAATGAAATAAACCAATACTGTGTTGTATAGGTTGTGTCGCTCTGCAAACAATGTGTCTACTCTGATAATGAGAACGGTTAAAGGAATAATAATATATATTGAATGCATTAACAGAAATTACCATAACCAAACTCCATTACCTTTGATTCACAGAAGTGACAATCAAGAATACCTATCCACACTGATGATTCTGGCATCTCATGGACAATGGACATTGAGGTAATTGTGACACGAGAGAGAGAGAGGTTTAATCTTAATCTGACTCTGTTGTTGTGTTGGTCACACTGATCAGCTGCTTCTCCCTCCCTGTGTGTCTGACTCCACTGAGCTGACAGCTCTACATTCATTTCCATAGTCAGGTCACAGCCCTGCTGCTCTGCTCCATCACCCTGATTGAAGCTCTTTTGTCCTCACGAGAGCGTTTGTGTGTGTGTGTGTGTGTGTGTGTGTGTGTGTGTGTGTGTGTGTGTGTGTGTGTGTGTGTGTGTGTGTGTGTGTGTGTGTGTGTGTGGCAAGGCCTGATTTCAGCAGATGTCTGGTCGTGGCCTGTTCCTTGCCCATTCATGACTTTAGGGACCTAAGCGTAATTCAGTAGGTGTGAGCCTATTCGGACTAGCTGATGACAGTACACTGAGATTACCTAATTTAACACAAATCTAAATCGATTTTAGAGCTGGAACACAAAGTCAAGTGTATAGCTTTTGACTTGATGTACTTCAATGGAATCTGTTGGGCTTCTGCAGAATGTGTTTTCTGCTGAAGCATTATTCAATATGTCTGCTCTGCCTGTAGAGGAAGTGACAGACAGCAAAGTCTGGAGAAAATAAAATAAAAAGTCAGCCTGGTACAGCCACTGGTCTTCTCCAAATCCACCCTGTGAGTCACACTGAACTGGAAGACAGCCACACGTATGGAGAAGCCACTCCAAAACAAGCGTTCAAAAACACATGTTCCTCCATACGCCCTCTAGACAGTGGTTTCGGGAAAAAACAATGTTTTATAAGTAATATTGGGTGTTTGTCAATATGCATACTACTGTCATGACTGTCCTGATCAGGTCAGGTTACAGGAGACCACAACCCTACAGATGATCTCTCATCCCCAACAGAGGAGGAGAGATCTAGGGGTCTGAAGATGTGGGGGTTTCATGACCCCTCACGCCCCTGGTAAATCTCAGGCCACAGACAAATTCCTTTGTCGTGGAGAACCAGCCTCAGAACATTACACATTAAATAAAGGGACTTTGGAACAATGGTTTCTGTCAGCCACAATGGTGGTCATGACGATAAATGGAATATGAAAATGTAAGTAATTTTTGTTTTGTTATGAAAAGGTTAATAGATGACGTTATTACGAAAACATTGTAACGTCAAGAGTTTTCCTAGTATATGTTTGATGTTTATACATTGTACGTTGTATGGAAAATATCCAAATCAAAGAGAATGTTTTGGGGAAGATGAAATGTGAAGTTAGTTGTCTAAAATTGGATTTGAGTAAAATCTAGACCTTGCCCTCTTAACTTGGTACGCCCAGAGAATTGCCCTAAAGGCGGTTATGCCCACTTCTGACCCAAGGATATAAAACCTGTTAGTAAAGAATTTCCAGAGAAGACTACGTAACCCAAGCTGCAGCCAAGGTCTAAAAAGTCAACGAACCCAAAACGCAATGCAAGTTTGAAGACAAATAAATATTTTTCTACCCAAGCTATGGATGAGTAGCTGTGTCTAAGCGGGTGAATTCAAGTCGAACCACCTAGCCTCCATCTCCCATCGAATCGTGCTATCTACACTGTTTCATTCCAACGCTGTGACCTCTGAGCTGCAGAGCTGTCTGTCCTCAGAAGACCCCTTCCATAGCAAGGGTGAGGGAACAGACTCCTAAGCCAAAAGGACACTGACATCGTGAGGACAACCAGAAAGGCGCGCCGGAGAAGTGCATCATCGAGCAGCTGAACGGTCCCTTGAACGGTCCGCGCAGAGAATCCTCGGAGACCTCCCCCACGTAATTACATCATATATTCTGACCCATAAGAGCGGCAGTTTGGGGCAAGGCTAGGGTTAGAATAGTATAGCTGACAAATCACCCAAATGTATATTTCTCTCGTGTACTTTATTTTTTCTCTCCCCCATTGAAATCCCCATTTTGGGTAACACGCGCCAAAGTGTGTTGGCCCATTATACTAAGTTCTAATCAATAGTATAAAATGTGTTTTGTCTATGTGTATCTTTTATCATCATTTTAGTTTTTTAGTAAAATAAATATTCAATTAAGATTGGTGTGGTACGAACTCATTGGTGAGACCCGGGTCTGTGCAGATTCACGGACTATACAACGTTCAGAACGAGATGGTAGAGGTAACTGGTTAATTAGCGGCTGTTGTAAAATCGACATTCTTTGAGTTAATTTGGGAAATAGAAACTCAATAAAACTAGTTTTCCCATGGTGCCCCAGGTTAATGAGTTAATAATTGCTTGATTCAGTTAATCACGCAATTAGAAACTTTAATCATTCGATGAGCAACAGTCGTCACTTTAACTAATACAAAGTCACGACACTACCATGCTCCGAGTGCATTCATCGAGGATGTTCTCGAGTATGTTCTTGTGAGGACGAGAGGGTGGAGAACGCATAAAACATTACATTTGAGAACAGTGGAGGCTGCTGAGGGGAGCATGCCTCGTAGTAATGGCTGAAATGGAGTTAATGAAATGGTATCAACCACATCTTTGATACCTATCCATTGACGCCATTCCAACCATTACTATGAGCCGTCCTCCTCTCAGCAGCCTCCACGGTTTGAGCAGCACCTACTATATTACCTCACACTGCACCACCCATTTACTGAACCTTCTTATAGCCAAGACAATGGCAACAATGGAGATTATCAGCTAGCTATATGTGAATCATAATCTAGCTAGCTAAAATGACCTAAAGCTAAGGTTATGCAAGGTAGATGTACATTTTTTGTAGGTAGCTAGCTAACCAGCTAGTTAGCCCTGTTGACTTACTACGGATTTTACCCATTCACTGAACCTTCTTCCAGCCAGGAAAATGTCAATAAAGACTAAACATGATATACAGTACACAAAGCAAACATTTTACTTCATAACTATCAGTTAGCTACAATATGACAATTAAAATATAGCTAACCAGATAGTTCAACAGGCAAAAATGACCTAAAACTAATGTTATGCAAGTTAGGCATGTCAAATCTTTGTGGGTAGCTAGCTAAGAATTATTCATGGTCATCTGGCTAGCTAACAGTAGGAGCTAGCCAGTTAGCCCTATAGACTTACTATGATTTGGACTTATACTCTGACCCTGCTGTACTCCAATTTGCGTGCTCGGAATACGGTAGTATGCATTTCGAGAAACACCCAATGTTTTGCCCTTAGCTTAGTGACTAATTGTGTTGTCAGTCTCTAAAGAGCAGTCTTTGCTCCTCTATAATTATTTTATATGAATCGATAGTTCATATAAAATTGCTTTGCTCAAGGGTAAAAGGATATTTGAATACTGTGGAAACCTACAATGCCAACAATGTACTTCTGAGATCACGTTTGTGTTTTCACTTTCCCCTGTCCTGGCAAACCGTATTGTCCTTATAGCACACCAACCAACACAACCAATTTCAGAGGAAACATTTCCCGAGTTGGTCCAAATACAATAAAAACCCTAACCTGCTTAGTTGAATTCATTTTTTTGCGAGCGGAGAAATGCTGAGCTGTAAGGTACTTGTACACTTGTTTGGAAATGTGAAAATAAACAACATTTGTCAATTTAACTTGTTATAGTTGTTGGCAGTGCACAGACGGACGGTCTCGATTCACAGGCACCACATGAATAAATCTGGAATAACATGATTAAATAGTTATACAGCTGAAACACTATGGCTACATTCCACTCTCAAATGACACCATATTTCCTATAAGGAATAGGGTGCAATTTGGGATCTGCCTGCACACTCAGGTGAGCATTTCAACTGAGAACAAGAACACTATTTCTGAGCTCAATGTAGATCTACACACAGAGAATTACCCTGAATATGGAATGTCCTGCCAGCTAGTCTTTTTCCTCAAGAGACAAAAGCTACTGAACAGAGAGAAACTAGATGAAAAGTAACTCCAGGCTGGGAGCAGTGTCAAACTATCCTATCCTCTCTATTGGAATATTTAGAGACAGGGAAAGTAAATGTAAGGTTTTATCCAGAACAGGGATAGAGTATTAAAATGTCATGATGTGGAAAGCGAACGTTGAGTTGGGAACACAGGAGTTCTTCTCAGCCCACCGTTCTCTCCCCCGCTTTCTCATTTGCATAACAATAAACATTCCTGGCAGCTCGGTTCCTCGTGACCTGCGCCATGTTTGAAAACACCATTCTTGAAAACAAAAAGCAAGTGTGAAAATCTAACTAAGAGAATCACAATTCTGTGTCTAAAGCCATATCTGGCAGTGACTGGATCACTTAGCGATGGATATGTGAATGTTCAAGCGGGCTGACTGTAGTTGAAAGTCGGTGAATATAGTCAGGGGAAGGGCATCTGCGACAGCCAAAAGTGAGACACTGTAGTGGTTTTCTAACAGCAAGTTTCAGATCAACATATACTACATGATCAAAAGTATGTGAACACCTGCTCGTTTAACATCTCATTCCAAAATCATGGGCATTAATATAGAGTCGGTCCCCCCTTTGCAGCCATAACAGCCTCCACTCTTCTGGGAAGGTTTTCCAATAGAATTTGGAACATTGCAGTGGGGACTTCCTTCCATTCAGCCACAAGAAAATCAGTAAGGTTGGGCACTCATGTTGGGCGATTAGGCCTGGCTTGCAGTCGGTGTTCCAATTCATCCCAAAAGGTGTTCAAGTTCTTACACACTGATCTCGACAAACTATTTCTGTCTGGACCTCGCTTTGTGCACGGGGACATTGTCATGCTGAAACAGGAAAAGACCTTCCCCAAACTGTTGCCACAAAGTTGGAAACACAGAATTTTCTAGAATGTCACTGCATGCTATAGCGTTAAGATTTCCCACCAAACTTTACAGTTGGCATTATGCATTGGGGCGGGTAGCGTTCTCCTGGCATCTGCCAAACTCAGATTCGTCCTTCAAGATGGTGAAACGTGATTCATCACATTTCCACTGGTCCAGAGTCCAATAGCGGTGAACATTACACTACTCCAGCAGACTCTTGGCATTGTGCATGGTGATCTTAGGCTTGTGTGCGAGTGCTTGGCGGTCCTGTTCTGTGAGCTTGTGTGGCCTACCACTTCGCTGCGGAGCTGTTATTGCTCCTAGACGTTTCCACTTCACAATAACAACACTTACAGTTGACCGGGGCAGATTAGCAGGGCAGAAATATGACAAACTGAAAAGTAGCATCCTATGACGTTGCCACGTTAAAAGTGTCTGAGTTCTTCAGTAAGGCCATTCTACTGTCAATGTTTGTCTACGAAGATTGCATGGCCGTGTGCTCGATTTTATACACCTGTCAGCAACGGTGTGGCTGAAATAGCCGAATCCACTAATTTCAAGGGGTGTCCACATATACACACACACACACACTCTAGTGTATCTAGCAACAGTGACAAGAAGCAGCCACATGGGGAATGTAGGTGGCTCGTTTCAGCTAGTTTCATCTTGTTCTTGATACCATGTCTTGTTTTGACTGATGTCACGTCTATGGTAATATGGCTCACATTCGCTGACTAGCGAACCAAAAACTAACAATGTATTTGAGAGACAAGTGCTCATTGTGCAAATGTATTTATGTTTTCAATAAACATTAGATTAAATATTGTCTACATGTTGTCAACACTAAGCCAACCTCGACAGTTTTGCCCCATAGTTGAGCATGCATCTGTTTTGTTGCGAAACAACAAACCCGTCTATAGCCTGTCATGAAAATGATAAGCACTACAGAGTAATCAAAACCTAGTCATGAACACACCCAACAGAAACCAAGGCTACAAGTGGTTCTGCCAACAGTTAGACCCAACAATATAATTCTGTCAGATAGTGGGATAAGCTTTTTATGTGGTCTGTCTGCATATGCCTAGTGCCTGTGCAGGATCCGAAGGCCTTACCCAGTCATATAGAATATCCATCTAGCCTATGGCTCTTGCTTAACCCATTGCCTGTCACCAAGGACATTGAACACTTACATAATGAATGTAGAGGTTAGCAGCACTCACAAACATAGTGCAGTGGCTATTTCTTAGGCTATTTCATAACAGCAATGTCAAGGATAGAACAGCCCAGACAATTCACAAAACAAAGTTGGCTGAAATATTCTAGCTTTGTGGACAGCTAACAAAGCCTCTGTGACCAAAATATGTGTCCTTGAGGCTGATGTTACGAAATAAAATGTAAGATATTCTATAAATTTGTGCTGGCCCGACCATCTTTATTCAATATGTGGAGCAGAAGCATTCACTAACAAAGCCTTTGTTGATGAGAAATATTGGTTGACAAAGTAGCTAAACGATGGTTGTGTCAATTGATGTGAAATCTGTGTCGTTTCATCTGAAAAAAAACACAAGAAAGGATTGACATCCACCATCTCATAGTTTATTATTTTGTAGACATTTACTGCATTGATTACTAGGAAAATAAGCATTGCGCTGCACCTGCCACAAAACCCGCTAAATTGTGTACACGACCAATAAAATTGTATTAGATCTCAGATTGTACTGAAATCATTTCTGCAAGAAACATAAGATTAGCATTTTTGCAACATTATTTTGTTGAAATATAATTTCTCTCTGGTAAATTAAGCTAAATGATTGCACCCAAACGGGCCATTTTAAATTAAAGGATTCATATAATATTCAATAAATATTAAAGTACATAATATCTGATTTGGAGCAACAACAATGTCTAACAATAGATATGTTTCCATCCAGTTGACGACAGACTGATGTGAATATTCTAAAATCCGTATAAAGAAAATTTTACTGACACAAAAAGATCTCACCATGTAGAATCTGTCTGCATTACCGAAAATTCCTGTTTCCATCACAGCTGTTGTTTTTTTAATACAGTATGATGTGGATGGAAACGTGGTTAATCAAATCAAACTTTGTCACATGCGCCAATACAACAAGTTTGGACTTAACCGTGAAATGCTTACTTACAAGTCCTTTACCAATAGTGCAGTTCAAGAAGAGTTCATAAAATATTTACCAAATAAAGCAAAATAATATAAAACACAATAACGAGGCTATACACAGCGGGTACCGGTACAGAGTCAGTGTGCGGGGGTACAGGTTAGAGGTCAGTTGTAAATGTAGGTAGGGGTGAAGTGACTATGTATAGATAATAAAACAGCGAGTAGCAGCAGTGTACAAAACAAATGGTGGGGGGGGGGGATCAATGTAATAGTCCGGTGGCCATTTGATTAGTTGTTCAGCAGTCTTATGGCTTGGGGGTAGAAGCTGTTAAGGAGCCTTTTGGTGCTAGACTTGGCGCTCCGGTACCACTTGCCGTGCGGGTGACTGGACTTTTATGGGCTTTCCTCTGACATCGCCTATTATATAGGTCCTGGATTGCTGGAAGCTTGGCCCCAGTTATGTACTGTGCCGTATGTAGTACCCTCTGTAGTGCCTTACGGTAAGATGCAGAGCAGTTGCCATACCAGGTAGTGATGCAACCGGTCAGGATGTTCTTGATGGTGCGGCAGGAGAACTTTGAGGATGTGGGGACCCATGCCAAATCTTGTGTCTCCTGAGGGGGAAAAAGTTTTGTGCCCTCTTCACGACTGTCTTGATGTGTTTGGACCATGATAGATCATTGGTGATGTGGACTCCAAGGAACTTGAAACTCTCAACCAGCTCACTACAGCCCCGTTGAGGTTAATGGGGGCCTGTTCGGACCGCCTTTTCCTGTAGTCCACGATCAGTTTCTTTGTCTTGCTCACATTGAGGGAGAGGTTGTTGTCCTGGCACCACACTGCCAGTTCTCTGACCTCCTCCTTATAGGCGGTCTCATCGTTGTTGGTGATCAGGCCTACCACCGTTGTGTCGTCAGCAAACTTAAGGCTGGTGTTTGAGTCGTATTTGGTCGTGGGTGAACAGGGAGTACAGAAGGTAACTAAGAACATACCCCTGAGGGGGCCCCGTGTTGAGTAATGAGTAAGACATGAGGATCCAAAGAAATGGTCAAAAGCCACCCACCCCAATCCCAACAAGTATGCAGAATCAGTTCTGTTTGCGTGCTAATATACAGTGCCTTGCGAAAGTATTCGCCCCCCTTGAACTTTGCGACCTTTTGCCACATTTCAAGCTTCAAACATAAAGATATAAAACTGTATTTTTTTTGTGAAGAATCAACAACAAGTGGGACACAAATCATGAAGTGGAATGACATTTATTGGATATTTCAAACTTTTTTAACAAATCAAAAACTGAAAAATTCGGCGTGCAAAATTATTCAGCCCCCTTAAGTTAATACTTTGTAGCGCCACCTTTTGCTGCGATTACAGCTGTAAGTCGCTTGGGGTATGTCTCTATCAGTTTTGCACATCGAGAGACTGAATTTTTTTCCCATTCCTCCTAACAAAACAGCTTGAGCTCAGTGACGTTGGATGGAGAGCATTTGTGACTGGCAGTTTTCAGTTCTTTCCACAGATTCTCGATTGGATTCAGGTCTGGACTTTGACTTGGCCATTCTAACACCTGGATATGTTTATTTTTGAACCATTCCATTGTAGATTTTGCTTTATGTTTTGGATCATTGTCTTGTTGGAAGAAAAATCTCCGTCCCAGTCTCAGTTCTTTTGCAGACTCCATCAGGTTTTCTTCCAGAATGGTCCTGTATTTGGCTCCATCCATCTTCCCATCAATTTTAACCATCTTCCCTGTCCCTGCTGAAGAAAAGCAGGCCCAAACCATGATGCTGCCACCACCATGTTTGACAGTGGGGATGGTGTGTTCAGGGTGATGAGCTGTGTTGCTTTTACACCAAACATAACGTTTTGCATTGTTGCCAAAAAGTTCAATTTTGGTTTCATCTGACCAGAGCACCTTCTTCCACATGTTTGGTGTGTCTCCCAGGTGGCTTGTGGCAAACTTTAAACAACACTTTTTATGGATATCTTTAAGAAATTGCTTTCTTCTTGCCACTCTTCCATAAAGGCCAGATTTGTGCAATATACGACTGATTGTTGTCCTATGGACAGTCTCCCACCTCAGCTGTAGATCTCTGCAGTTCATCCAGAGTGATCATGGGCCTCTTGGCTGCATCTCCGATCAGTCTTCTCCTTGTATGAGCTGAAAGTTTAGAGGGACGGCCAGGTCTTGGTAGATTTGCAGTGGTCTGATACTCCTTCCATTTCAATATTATCGCTTGCACAGTGCTCCTTGGGATGTTTAAAGCGTGGGAAATCTTTTTGTATCCAAATCCGGCTTTAAACTTCTTCACAACAATATCTCGGACCTGCCTGGTGTGTTCCTTGTTCTTCATGATGCTCTCTGCGCTTTTAACGGACCTCAGACTATCACAGTGCAGGTGCATTTATACACACAGGTGGATTGTATTTATCATCATTAGTTATTTAGGTCAACATTGGATCATTTAGAGATCCTCACTGAACTTCTGGAGAGAGTTTGCTGCACTGAAAGTAAAGGGGCTGAATAATTTTGCACGCCCAATTTTTCAGTTTTTGATTTGTTAAAAAAGTTTGAAATATCCAATAAATGTCATTCCACTTCATGATTGTGTCCCACATGTTGATTCTTCACAAAAAAATACAGTTTAATATCTTTTTGTTTGAAGCCTGAAATGTGGCAAAAGGTCGCAAAGTTCAAGGGGGCCGAATACTTTCGCAAGGCACTGTAAGTACCATTTGGGCTGTTCTCACCCCCCCCCCACAATTAAAAAAAAATGAAGCTCGGTCAACCAAGAGAGGTCCATTTTTTTCAACCAATTGATTGGTAAAAAATGGAAACCGTTGATTTGTCAATATATAGACACACCCTGTGTTTGAATAAAATGTAGGATACTGAAGAGGGAGTCAGATGTATTTTTATTTAATTAGGCAAGCCAGTTAACTTCTTTGGGGTATCCCCCCTTCTCAATTTCCGCCTAAAGACATACCCTAATCTAACTTCCTGTAGCTCAGGCACAGAGGCAAGGATATGCATATTCTTGGTATCATTTGAAAGGAAACACTCTGAATTTTGTGGAAATGTGAATTGAATGTAGGAGAATATAACACAATAGATCTGGTAGAAAAAAATACAAGGAAATAAACATACGTTTTCTGTTTTTTTATTGTTGCTGCATCATCTTTCAAATGACCAAGAACAACCAAACATACAGATAGGATGCTGTGGATGATTTGAATGAAGGACATACGATGGCAACAATAGCTGAGCAAAGCTTTAGACAGATAACTTCAAAAATGAGCGAGCTACATGACATTGAGCATGAAGTCACCCAGGCGTCCCACACAAATGTACCCAAGTGGCCGAATTGGTACAGTGATACATTTTGAAGGAAGGAACTATATACAAAATACATAAATGCTATTCTAACACCCCCCCCCCAAAAAAAAATATATGAAAAAAATTATCAAATAAATAATAATAAACAAACAAATAACACGGGTAACTATTTACACATTTTCTATTTACAATATTGTGAAGACCCTCAGTCCTCTACACAATATTGTGCTGCTGGTGCCATGGCCCATAGCAGTCTCTTTCTGCTGTAAAGCAGAGGCTTACTGTGCAGGTGATGGGGCATTTCCTGTGACGAAGGGCACAACGACGTCTCCCTACTGTGCCCTTTTTGCCCTGAGGCACATTCATGCCTGCAGAGATGAATCTGGGCAGGTGAACACCACTGGTTGGAGCAGAAGGTGCTGCAGTGGACTTGCTGTAGCTAGCAAGCTCCTGGATGAGCAGCTCCCTGAAGGCTAGCTGTGAGATGGGGGGCTGTCCACAGCTCTTGGCCATTTCCTTCTGGATGAGGAAGGAATTCATCATAGCAATGTCAATGAAATGATAGAAAGAAAAGTTGTACCATTTCATGGTCTTGTGAAGAACATTGTATCAGCACATCTGACAGGTCCACACCTCCCATACTCTTGTTGTAGTCCTTCACAGCAGCTGGAATGGGGAGATTTGTGGTCCATGCCCCGGCACCGTCCTTCACACGCCTGATGACGTGATCTCCACCGTGTCTACTGTGTCTATATATTGACAAATCCACAGTTTCCATTTTTTACCAAACAATTGGTCAAAAAAAAAATAGACCACTCTTGGTCGACCAAGAGGGGTAAACAGCCCAAAAGTCAATGGTACTTATATTAGCACGCAAACAGAACTGATTCTGTAGACTTGTGGATACTGGAGCACATGACCACCTCAATAGTATCCATCCACTTCACAAACAGCAGGCCATCTTCACGGATCCATTGTATGGTTCCCCGCTCAGCCCGCTTAGGCATGTCGTTCACCTTGGTCTTTGGAAATCCCACCCTGTTGGTACGAATGGTGCCACAAGCCCACACCTCCCACTTCCTCAGCTCTGTAAACAGGGTAGGGCTTGTGTAGAAGTTGTCCACAAACAGTTTGTAGCCCTTCCCCAGCTCTGTAAACAGGGTAGGGCTTGTGTAGAAGTTGTCCACAAACAGTTTGTAGCCCTTCCCCAGCTCTGTAAACAGGGTAGGGCTTGTGTAGAAGTTGTCCACAAACAGTTTGTAGCCCTTCCCCAGCTCTGTAAACAGGGTAGGGCTTGTGTAGAAGTTGTCCACAAACAGTTTGTAGCCCTTCCTCAGCTCTGTAAACAGGGTAGGGCTTGTGTAGAAGTTGTCCACAAACAGTTTGTAGCCCTTCCTCAGCTCTGTAAACAGGGTAGGGCTTGTGTAGAAGTTGTCCACAAACAGTTTGTAGCCCTTCCTCAGCTCTGTAAACAGGGTAGGGCTTGTGTAGAAGTTGCCCACAAACAGTTTGTAGCCCTTCCTCAGCAGTTGAAAATCCAATAACTCCATAACGGAATCATAACTCAGTCCATTACCGGTAGCAAAACTGTTTTTCCCCTCATAAACAAAAAAATTGCAAGTGTAGGCACACACAGAATCAGACAAAACAAACAGCTTGTAACCCCACCTGGTTGGTTTGTTTCTCATGTATTGTTTGAGGCTGATTCTGGCCTGAGGCTACCATCCTCTCGTCGATGGACAGGTTCTGGGCGGGCTGAAAATACTGTAAGTCTTGCAGGCATCAACGATGCTGGGGTAGAGAGGTTTTATTTTACAAAACCTATCAAACCTTGGTGTGCCTCTCTTCTTGTCATTCTCCCCATCAATTTCTGGGTCACTGATGTAAAGCGCCCGTGAGATAGTCAGAAACCTTTTACAAGACATGACAGTCATGGGGAAAGGCAGTTGATAGAGAGCTGACGCTTTCCAGTAGTCCCTTAGAGTTTTCAACTTCACCAGCCCCATGTAAATGACCATTGAAAAGTAGCAGAAAAGGTCTGACATAGAAATGGTCTTCCATGCCTCTTTCTTTCCTGCCTGCTTCTTAGCCCCATACTTATTGGTGTTCGCCACCAGAAAATCAACAACTGATGAGTTGAAAAACAGTTGAAAAAGTTGAAGGGGGCTGTACTTTGTGGCATTCATGTCTAGTTGAGGTCCTGGCTGCCTTTTGGGTCTAAAAACTGGTGGATTTGGTTCCACATCATCTTCTAACACAGAGTGCCAACAACCCTCTGGCCCTCTGTCTGCAGGTTTATCTCTTCCCCACCTCCTCTTCTTTGTCACTGACTTCACATCTCTAGATGGCCAGGTAGGTGTGGAGCCGTAGACAGCGGGGGTCCGGCTGGATGAACCAGCTTCGGAGGGAGATTGACACCTAGACATTGGCGGCTCATAATCAGATTCACTGCCACTGTGAAAGATTACAAAAATCAGTAACAATACTTTCACGGATGAGCCCTAAATCAACAAGTAAAATAAACAGATCTATATATATCTATATCTATATACATCTCTCTGAGTACAGGGAACATAATCACCATGGTGAAGTGCTGTTCCATTCCATGTTTATGTAAAATACATTTAAAAAATATATCTCACACACACACAGTATTGCCAATTTCATTACAGATTATATTTTTATATATTGCAAATAAAATAAAACAAAAAAAAATCTCAAATGAATAATATTTCATATTAATTTCAAACAATGACATTAGCATTAGAACTTACCAATCCAGCATGGCATCCTCGCCGTGCAGAAACAAGTCTTCCGCCTTGGATTAGCTTCGCTGAAAGATTCCTCTTCCTGAAGAAACTCGGTCTCGCCGTCTCGATCAATTTCCTCTATAATTTGGGTTAAATCTGAATACCTAGACTTTGCTTTAGCTTTTCCTGATTTATTCACCATAATTTAAATATATAAACTTGTTGAAAATGCTATTGAATATGTACTGCTATGCATAACACTCGTGGCTCCGTCAAGTAGGATTTGCAATGGCGAATTAACCTCTTTTACGCCAGAGTTTACGACAAAGGCTGGTCTTCGAACGTATAACCATTACATATTGCCGTTTACCTTAGCTCATTGGCGATCTTCCAAGCTAGATTTCAAGATGATCAGTGGTCATTGGGCCAAAATACAGTCAATCAACGATAGACTGGTCCTACCATTGGTGTGCAATGAGGTCATTGATTGGTGTCTTCAAATCGGTTTGTTTCGGTCAATACATCCTGGGAAAAGAACCATCATGTATGGTTGTGTTAGTAACAACCAGAGGAGTGTATAAACGTTTGTTTAGTGTGTGTAATTACCACGAACGCTTCATCCAAAGTTGAATGAGACGGAAATCAAGACTCAACCGGTTTACAAATGTTTTGTGTTAGGCTATAAAAAAAATGATTTTATCAAACAAAACAAACATTCACTGTGTAGTTAGGACACTTGGCATTGCCACCAGAGGAAGATCTTCAATGGTAAGCAATGTATTTTATTGTCGTTTCTGACGCTAATGCTTGGAAAATGCTAGTAATACGTGTGTGTGTGTGTGTGTGTGTGTGTGTGTGTGTGGGGAGCCGTCCTCAGAAAATCGCATGTTTGCTTTTGCAGTAAACCTTTTTGAATTCTGACACAGCGGCTGGATTAATAAGACGTTCATCTTTTAAATGATGTAAGATACATGTATTTACAAGAATGTTTAATACAATGAATGGTGTATTTAAAATGTTAGCTCTCTGCAATTTCACCAGATGTGGGGCCCTAAGAAATCAGAAAAATGCTCACCCAGAGGCAGCGCTTCTAAAAGCCGAGGACTTTAACGCAGGGAAACTTAAATCGGTTTTACCTCATTTCTGCCAGCAGAGGGGGGACTGGACCACCTTTACTCCACACACAGATTTCCCTCCATTTGGCAAATCTGACCATAACAAATCTGATTCCTGCTTATGGGATGGCAGGTAGCCTAGTGGTTAGAGCGTTGGACTTGTAACCGATAGGTTGTAAGATCAAATCCCTGAGCTGACAAGGTAAATATCTGTCATTCTGCCCCTGAACAAGGCAGTTAACCCATTGTTCCTAGGCCATCATTGAAAATAAGAATTTGTTCTTAACTGACTTGCATAGTTAAATAAAGGTAAATTACAAGCAAAAACTAAAGCAGGTAAGGAAGTGGTCAGAGGACACAGATGCTAAGCTAAAGGACTGTTTTGCTAGCACAGACTGGAATATGTTCTGGGGTTGTTCCAATTCATAAATGAGTGCATCGATGACGTCGTCCCCACAGTGACCGTACGTACATACCCCAACCAGAAGCAATGGATTACAGGCAACATCCGCACTGAGCTAAAGGGTAGAGCTTCCGGTTTCAAGGACACTTATAAGAAATCCTGCTATTCCCTCCAACGAACCATCAAACAGTCAAAGCGTCAATACAGGCCTAAGATTGAATCGTACTACACCGGCTCAGATGCGGCATGGCTGTCGGGTCGGTATTTGCATACCGTCCGATAGATCCACAGATGATGCAATCTCTATTGCACTCCACACTGCCCTTTCCCACCTGGACAAAAGGAACACCTACATGAGAATGCTATTTATTGACTACAGCTCAGCATTCAACACCATAGTGCCCTCAAAGCTTAACACTAAGCTAAGGATCCTGGGACTAAACACCTCCCTCTGCAACTGGATCCTGGACCTGGACTTTGACGGGCCGCCCCCGGGTGGTATGGGTAGGTAACACATGCCACACTGATCCTCAACACAGGAGCCCCTCAGGGGTGCGTGCGCTGTCCCCTCCTCTACTCCCTGTTCACCCATGACTGCATGGCCAAGTACAACTCCAACACAATCATTAAGTTTGCCTGACAAGTTTGCCTTATCCCTGACAATGATGAGACTGACCTCCTCCCTATAGGCTGAAACCTGGCAGTGTGGTGCCAGGATAACAACCTCTCCCTCAACATGATCAAAACGAAAGAGATGATTGTGGACTACAAAAAAAGGAGGGCCGAGCACACCCCCATTCTCATTGACAGGGCTGTAGTGGAGTAGGTTGAAAGCTTCAAGTTCCTTGGTGTCCACATCACCAACAAACTATCATGGTCCAAACACACCAAGGCAGTTGTGAAGAGGGCATGATAACACCTATTCCCCCTCCAAAGACTGAAAAGATTTGGCACGGGTCCTCACATGCTCAGAAGGTTCTACAGCTGCACCATCGAGAGCATGGTTGCATCACCGCCTGGTATGGCAACTGCTTGGCCTCTGACCGAAAGGCACTACAGCGGGTAGTGTGTACAGCCCAGTACACCAAGCTTCCTGCCATCCAGGACCTCTATACCAGTCGGTGTCATAGGAAGGCCCAAGAAATTGCCAAGGACTCCAGCCACCCTAATCATAGATTGTTCTCTCTACTACCGCACGGCAAGCGGTACCGGAGCGCCTAGTTTAGGTCAAAGAGGCTTCTTAACAGATTCAACCCCCAAGCCATAAGACACTTGAACAGTTATTCAAATGACTACCCTGACTATTTGCATTGTCCCCACACCCCATTTTTACACTGCTGCTACTCTGTTTATTATCCATGCATAGTCACTTTACCTCTACCTACATGTACATATTACCTCGCCTACCCGGTACCCCCACACATTGACTCTGTACCGGTACCCCCTGTATTTTAGCCTCGCTAATATTAATTTATTGTTGCTCCTTAATTATTTGTTATATTTCTATTTTTCTTAACTGCATTGTTGGTTAAGAGCTTGTAAGTAAGCATTTCACTGTAAGGTCCACACCTGCTGTATTTGGCACATGTGACATCAAATTGATTTATTCTAAAGTGGATTCAATATTAGGTCTGGTCTGGGCCAATTGAGGAAAGTCTCTGAATTGGCATATGAATCCTATAATTTAAAAATGGCCAATTTGTGTGGAATCAATCACCTTAATTTATCAGAGATTAAATTATATTTCAACCAAATTTAGCAGGAATGCTAATCTTGTCTCTTTCTAACTACAGATACAATCTGGGAAAGACCCATCTTCAATTGGTTCACAGAACTCCATCCCTCTGTGCACATTGTGGAATGGCTCTGAGGAGGGTTTATTCCCCAGGGTAGACTATAGGTTTGTAAATCACATTATGGAAATTACATACAGACCTATTCACATCTCAGCACAGTACACTGATAGGCATGGACCAGATGAGATCTAACCATGCAAAATAACATTACTCATTTATGAACCTATGACATATTACAGCAGAAAACGAGATCATGTTTCTGATCATGTCCCTGCTTTTCTCTCCTCTAGTCATCCATTACAAGACACCCTACACAGGGATGCTTGTGCTGGAGCATTTGTGCTCTCTGTACATTGAAGGTATGTGTGGATTAGCCGTTCTCAGCTCTGCCCATCAGTGGACAAATGGAGCCCATCACCATTCCTCATACAGATGGGATGTTTCCACGAGCCTACTCCGTAAATTGGATCGCGATTAAGATTAAATACGTTATGGCTTCGTTAACTATAACCTTCTCTAGACTACATCTCCTATCCATCCGTTATAACAAATACAAATTAACTCCCTGTACAATTTTAGAATTGGAAATCGAGATAATGACTATACTGTGACAAGGTAATTTTGCGATAGCAAAGCTTCAATGGAGAAGCTGAAAAATATATAAATTGATGCCTCGGGCAACTACTCGTGGGTTACAATGTCAACGTAGGCTACATGCGCCTCCAGTATCCATGGATGCATCAGCAGGCACGTAGAGTATGTTTGGTAGGCTCAGTCATCATTCCTTGTTAGTCAATTATCAGAAACCCCACGTATTGAATCGATACGTCTCCAATATTCTGTAACAAATCGTATGCTTTGAATCTGGTAAACGGGTCATTCGGTAGTCAGTTATTTGCAACAGTGTATCTAACGTTAAATAGCTCGAAGCGGCTTAGCCTAGGCTACATATTGATATTCCTACGTGAGTCCTTATCAATAATCGACTATTTAGACATTTTAGATGATAATGTGCTCTTTGGACTAATGTCTTCAGATAACTTATTTTGTTGTATTCGACAAGTGCTATGACGAGCTTTTTAGATCTCTAGAGACACTACACATCCTCAGCAACGAAGCGGGTGCATTGTATGATCCAATGTCGCCACCCTATCACGCTTCCATGATAACTATCTGGACATTGTATCACATTGTATCAAGTATAAAACTGTCACGTTTTCAACAGCTCATATGTGCCGATCCTATTCCTTCGGTTCGCTTTGCTCGTCCTATGACTCAAACAAACTATGTTGACAAAAAAAAATACACAGGACACATCGACTTCACCAAGTACAGAAAGAGCAATTGTCGAGTCTCTCTTTTGCTAGACAACATATCAGCCACTTCAATACAACGGGATATAAATGTCTGGCCATAGCACCTCCGAGTCCTAAATTATAGCCAAGTGAGGCAATTTTCGTGCAAGTGACTTTTTATTCGTTCTCTCACCCGCCTGGTCATTTGCTTGACAATAAACATTCCTGGCAGCTCGGTTCCCCATGACCTGCGCCATGTTTGAAAACATAATTTTTTAAAACAAAAACCAAGTGTGAAAATCTAACTTGAATCATAATTCTTTGTCTAATGTGTCTGCATCACTTACCGATTGATATGTGAATTCCTGCTCCAAGAAACATGACCAAAAATATGAAATAACAGCGTATTGTATCCATTGTCATAACAAATTACTCTGGGCAATTTCTCACCAACTTCTGTATTCTTTGCTTGGAGGAAAAAAATGGTCTGATTGCCAACAACGCGAAAATACCCCGCCCACATGGAACTCCCCCAACCGCCCTTAACACCTCTCTCATACCCAACCCCTTCTCACACTGGGCGTGTTCAAGCATGCAGACGGTAGTCGAAAATCAGTGAATGAAGTCAGGGGAGGTGCATCTGCGACAGCCGAAAGTCGGACACTGTAGTGGTTTCCCAACAGCAAGGCTCAGATTAACATGGCAGCGTCAACATACACTACATGACCAAAAGTATGTGGACACCTGCTCATCTAACACATCATTCCAAAATCATGGGCATTAATATAGAGTTGGTCCCCCCTTTGCTGCTATAATATCCTACACTATTCTGGGAAGGCTTTCCACTAGAATGTTCCACTGAAACAGTGTTGTGGGGATTTGCCTCCATTCAGCCACAAGAGCATTAGTGAAGTTGGGCACTGATGTTGGGCGATTAGGCCTGGCTCGCAGTCGGTGTTCCAATTCCTCCCAAAGGTGTTCGATGGAGTTGAGGTCAGGGCTCTATGCAGGCAGTCAAGTTCTTCCACACCAACCTCGACTAAACCATTTCTGTATGGATCTCGCCTTGTGTACAGGCACCACTTCTAAATAAATAATCTGGAAATAACATGATAAAATATTTATCCAGCTGTCAAAATATGGCTGCATCCCATTCCTAAATGAAACCCTATTTCCTATATAGTTCAAGTCCTTTGACCAGGGCCCATAGGGCTCAGGCAGTACATCTGCCTGCACTCCCCGGTGAGCAATTCAGCTGAGAACAAGAATAAGGTATTTGTCAATCAAAACACTATTACTGAGCTCAATGTAGACAGAGAATAAAACCTGAATACAGAATGTCCTGACAGCTTGCCTTCTTCCTCAAGAGACAAAAGCCATTGAACAGAGGGAAACTAGAGTACAGAACATGATGAAAAGTAACACCAAGCAGGGAGCAGTCAAATTATTCTGTCCTTCACTCTATTTTAATATTTAGAGACAAGGAAAGTTATTCTCAGCCCACCATTGAAGTGAAGGGGGAGGGGGAGAAGGCCAGATACATTACATGACCAAAGGTATGTGGACACCAGCTTGTCGTGTTCAATGGGGTTCAGGTCAGGGCTCTATGCAGGCCAATCAAGTTATTCCTCACCGATCTTGACAAACCATTTATTTTTGGAGCTCGCATTGTGCACGGGGGCATTGGAATGCTGAAACAGGAAAGGGCCTTCCCCAAACTGTTGCCACAAAGTTGGAAGCACAGAATCGTCTAGAATGTCATTGTATGCTGTAGTGTTAAGGTTTTTAGCCCAAACCATGAAAAACAGCCCCAGACAATTATTCCTCCTCCACCAAACTTTACAGCTGGCACTATGCCTTGGGACAGGTAACGTATCCTAGCATCCGCCAAACCCAGATTTGTCCGTTGGACTGCCATATGGTGAAGCGTGATTTATGTCTCCAGAGAACACATTTCCACTGCTCCAGAGTCCAATGGCGGCGAGCTTTACTCCCCCCCAGCCAACACTTGGCATTGCGCACAGCTCTAAAGAAATTTGACAACCTGACTTGTTGGAAGTCATTGAGAAAATCACTACTGCCAATGTTTGTCTATGGTGTGTGCTCGATTTTATACACCTGTAAGCAACGAGTGTGGCTGAAATAGCTGAATCCACTAGTTCAAAGGGGTGTCCAAATACTTTTGTATATAGTGTATTGTTTGTAAAAGTTTATGTATAAACATCTAAATACACTTTTCTATACCCCATATCACAAACTGAAAACATATGTGCAAAAAATGTGTTTTTTAACCCCCTTTTTCATGGTATCCAATTGTTAGCAATTACTATCTTGTCTCTACAACATGGCCTCCGAATCACAGCCCAACCAAGCTGCACTGACTGCGCAAGGCCAATTGTGCGTCGCCCCACGGACCTACTGGTCGCGGCCGGCTGCGACAGAGCCTGGAGAACCCAGAGTCTCTGGTGGCACAGCTGGCACTGTGATGCAGTGCCCAAGACCCCTGCGCCACCCCGGAGGCCCAATATGTGCACAATTAATTGGTTAGAAAGAGGTCTCAAATATAATTTTCAATTCTATCCCGATCATGTTTCAATCCCATCTATGTTCATGTTCGAGTGGGTCAAACAAAAACACCCTAATGATTGGTTGACAAATATTGCCTCCAACAATGCAAGTCAGGCTGCATTCATGGTGCAGTTAGTTAGAATAGAGAGGAAGAGGTGAAGCGAGAGGGATAATTGGGCCCAAAATCTGTCTTCTCCAGCAGGTGGCGATTTTTAAAATATTTTTTTTTATGGAGGTCAATGAGAGAGAGTGTCTAATTTGGTTAATGGGGAATTTCAATCTGGAGGAATCTGGGCATGTTTTCATCATGTCTGAAGCGTACCTACGTCAGTGAGATGTGTTTCACACATAATTGCCCAGAAGTAAGGAAGTTCTGGGCTTCGCGCGCTGAATGATACACCCTATGACGGCTTCTAGTCTATTGATATGGGGGTGTGATCTGAAAATAAATGTAGTCCTGCTTTGTGGCATTGCGCAAAGCCCGAGACAACCAAGTGTGGATAGTTCAAATCAAATTGTATTGGTCACATACACATATTTTTGCAGATGCTAGTGTGGGTGTAGCAAAATTAATGACTAATTAGTGACCTTAAGTCATCAATCAAGAACAAGGGAGGAGTGAAAACCCGCAGACACACTGCCCTCCGTAGAATGAGTTTGACACCTGTGCTCAATGTTATATTGATAACGCTATACGTTTTTGTGTGAGTAGATATGTTGTCCTAGTTCAGTAGAGCCATTGGACGTCTTTCAGCGATGTTTCTATCCCTGAATTCATTGCTAAATATACAAACTGACACATTATTTCCAGTCTCTGAAAGACTACAACTCGTGTGGGGCGGTGCTTGGTGCTCTGGCCACATCCTCCCCCGAGGCAGGCTTTTTAAAAAGGGAGGCAGACATTAACACAATCCTTTGGGCAAAACTGAAAGAACTGACGCAATGGCGTCAAATGATTCCACCCAACGAATTTGACGATAGAACATCAAAAACTGGTCTATTAGCTACATGGTGACATTCAACCATTGATGTTTCAACCGGAATATAGGAAAGATGATTAGAAAGAAATACTTGGATTTAGCTATATCCGATGCCAGCACTAAGGGGGCATATGACAAAAACGGAGACTAGCTAAGTAAGTTATTGTTCCTGCAAGCCACCTAGCTAGTTAGATCACTTTAGTTTATCTACTGAACCCTATTTTGTGTATTGCTGGCTAACATACTGTGTTTCAGTGGAGGGAAATAAAATTAAAATGGTTTGCTAACTTAGATAGCTAAACAACTACAGGTAACCATATCTATGACTAAAAATAGAAGAGGTTGTACAATCGGAGCTATATTGTATTTCGATAGTAAAACATTTTTAGTCTTAGATATGGCTAAACAGCAAGCTACAACGTTACAACCAGCTACCTAAAGCTAGGTTTACCAACAAACAGTAGCACATGACTGGAGTTGGCTGGTTGGTTAGCCTGGCGCCTGCTCATTTATGTACCATGCATCACGTTTAACTTGTTAGCAAACGTTTAACATCAGCAACTGTAAATCTACTAGCTAGTTATGTAACATAATTGCCGAGTTTTGAGATTGGTTATGATTATGACCGTGGATGCATTTCAATCTCACAAAGTTATAGGCATGACGCAAGATAAGATTCCAAACAGATGTAAATAACAATTATTGGATATCCAGTAAACTAGCTAGCTACGTTTACTAGCTAATAGTGATAAGGTACAATAACAATTTACGGTTGTAAATCTGATAAACTGGGTTTACTATAAAAATATGTGCTTAAGCAGGCCTGATAGACATGGCTGTAGATAAAAATAAATTTTACTAAACTAAAATGTATTCTATATTTTTGGTGGTGGCAACATCACGCAGTGGGGATGTTTTTCAGTGGTAGGGACTGGGAGACTAGTCCTAGTGCGTTGGTGAGTCCAAACGCATGACCAGGTACTCAATGTCCACTGGCAAGTGTTGAAAGCAGTCTTCCAATCATCTGCTTTGTGTATCCTCACAAGGTGGTAGGCATTCTGAAGGTCCAGTTTAGAAAATATGGTAGCCCCCTGGAGAGGTTCGAAAGCCAAGGAGAGGAGTGGTAGAGGGTAACAATTTTTTGATCGTAATGTCATTGTGACCCTGGTAATCAATGCATGGACGCAGGGTCTTGAGCTTCCCCACAAAGTAAAATCCTGCACCAGCAGGAGAGGCAGAAGGACGAACACTCCCAACAGCCAGAGAGTCCTCGATGTACTCCTCCATGGCCTTGGTCTCAGGACCAGACAGGGAATTTAGCCGGCCTCAAGGCAGTGCGGTGCCTGGGAGGAGGTCAATAGCATAATCGGCAGGACGATGTGGAGGGAGGTAGGTAGCACGAGCCTTGCTGAAAGCCTCCAGGAGGTCATGGTACTCTGCGCGAATGGCAGAGCGATCTGAGGCTGTAGTCAATCCTGGAGGCAGACATTCCGGGGAAGGCTGTGCCGCCTTCAGGCAATGTGAATGGCAGAATGGGCTCCAACTCAGGTTGGACCCGTGGTCCAGTCAATATCCGGGTTGTGCTTCTGGAGCCAAGAACAGCCCAAAACAATAGTGATGTGTGGAGACTCAATGAGAAGCTGTATTGACTCACTGTGGTTTCCAGATATCCGCATATTAATGGGAACTGTGCTGTGTGTAACTCTTCCAATGCCCTGGCATCCATGGGTATGGAGAGGATTTGAGTAGGGATACTTAGTTCCGATACCAGGGTAGCGTCCATGAAACGCATCTGCACCAGAGTCAATGAGCACCCGGAGAGACTTAGGCTGGTCTCCCCACAGCAAGATCACATAAAAAGCGAGTTTGGGTAATGGGAATTAAAGGGTTCCCAGTCAGGCTCACCAGTGTACTTGTACCTACTAAAGGATTCAGGTCTCTTCACTGGGCAGGTGGCTATGTAATGCCCTACAGCACCACAATACGGACAACAATTAGAGCTTAGCCTGCGTGAACGTTCCCTAGGCGATAATCTATCTCTTCCCAGTTGCATAGGTTCCGGTGTATCCGACTCACCTGTCATCGATGATTCTCGAGGGAGCTCGGGTGGCCTCGGATCCTCTCGGAAAAACAGCTTTTGGGGACTTCCGGATTCCTTCGGAGGTGAGCGAGCCACAGCAAATGGATGAGTGTGACCTAGGCCAGACCTCTCACTCCTGCGTTCCCGTAGACGTCCATCAATCCTAATGGTGAGGGCGATGAGGGAATCAAGGTCCACCGAGCAGCTAGTTCATCTTTTATCACCTCTGATAATCCATGAAGGAAGGTATCGAATAGGGACTCCGGATTCCAGACACTCTCGGCGGCCAACGTGCGAAAGTCTTGCCGTAATTTAAGTAGTTCAGGCCACCTCTCTCCCGGATACCGGAGAATCGGAAACCTTCCTCACCTCTGTCATGAAGTCTTCCAAATCACGACAAATAGCGGATTGATGCTCCCTATGTCATGGCGAAGCCCTTCCAAAAGGTCCAGCAGTAGCTCCTCGTGCCTCCCAATGGTGGCGCCCTGTAGGGAGACGGCGTGGCGGAGCTGATCCAAGTCTGCTGGCTCTGTCATGTCCAGTTCATACTATAAGGGCACAGGGCGAGACCCAGATGCAGACACGAGAGGCAGATGATTCGAGTCTATGATATTTATTATAATCCAAGGGGCAGGCAAGAGAATGGTCGTGGACAGGCAAAATATCATAAACAAGGTCAGAGTCCAGGAGCTACAGAGTGGCAGGTAGGCTCGAGGTCATGGCAGGCAGTATGGTCAAGCAGGCTGGTTCAGAGTCAAGGCAGGCAATTGTCAAAACCGGGAGAACTAGCAAAAGAGATAAGAAAACGCAGAAGCACGGAAAAACACGCCAGTTGACTTGACAGACAAGACAAACTGGCAACAGACAAACGGAACACCTGAATAAATACCCAGGGACTAATGGGGAAAACAGGTGACACCTGGAGGTGGATGGAGACAATCAAAGACAGGTGAAACAGATCAGTGCGTGGCAGTTTTAGATTCAGGGAAACAATGACACATTCAGAGAAAACACTGTTCACAAGAAGAACGTCTATATAATAAAATGACTGTGGTCAATGAATAATTCAAAACAGAAACATAGATGTCTTCAATTTGCACTGAGGTGGTACGGTATCATTGCACATGTAAGAAACACCTAGTCAGTCATCCAGTAAGACCGATTTGATAACCCATTGAGCCACAAACCAGAAATATTTCTCAAATGTCACCACCCAGATTTATGAAGCTGTATCAGCGCTCATATCAAATTATGCTGAGGTGTTATTTTGAGGTTCACGTCCCAGTCCCACTTTCAACAACACTATTGTTAAAGTGAGATGGTGTGCTACCATCTAGTGCACATTTGGTGTAAATGCATTTATTGACCCAAATTAAATTAAGCTCCACATTAAATTAATAGCCAAGACTTAAAAAAAAAAAAAACATTTATTCACTGAGCACCAGTCAATGAGTACATAGTTTCTCTGAATCACTGTAACAGCCATTCAAATATCTAGTTCTCAATCATAGATTTGTTGAAAGTACATCTACAGTAAGTCAATTAGTGGAATACCATACAAAAACAACTATTTCATGGTGATAGCGCAGGGCAGATTGAACAGCATATATATATATATATATATATATACATTGTTCAATTTAATTTTCAATGTGAACCTATGTGCTGCCACATTTTAAGATTATGTGCTGTTACAGTATAAATAAAATACGAAACATAGAATTCAACTTAAATACTAAGACAAAGTCGCTCGCAACAGAAAAACCCTTAATTTTCACAGACAAAAAGCCTTCATGGATATGGAAACCCCAAACTATTCAAATAAACTCAGTGCATCTAAATGACTTCAAGGCTTGAGGGAGCAACACATGGTTCCCTTGTCTGAATAGATCCTGGCATTTCATTATTCTTTTTTTATCACGGAAAACAGAAAAGACCAGTCGTCCTAATTTCATCATATTGTTTGTTTTGGGGTCTGATACAGTAAACCACAAAAGGTTAGAATGGTTGCTGTCTCTATGCAAACTACTCTACTAGGCACTTAAGAATAAGACTCAAATGAGTAAACCAACAAAAATAAACCGTGTTAAAGGCTACTCCTGCAGAAACAATGTGGGTTAGTCGGTTGGTTGCTGATCACCAGTTCTTTGGCATTCCTTCAGTCAAATTGAAACACAAGGAATTGGAGTGATGCAGTGCTTTTGACAGGAAGTAATTTACATTATATTTACACCTTAAAGAAACAGTAAACATACATTAGTGACCAGTGCAATGTAGTGATGCTGTGTTGATGAGAGTTTAATATTGAGAGGTGAATGAACAGAGGGAGTTTCATCTGTGGTCAGTATGAAGCTGCTCTGTCTTTTTGTGGTAGAGAGGTGAGTGCTGTGGTGTGTGATAGCGCCTCATGTTGTCCAGCACATAGCTGCTCTATGTTAATAGGAGACGTGTGTGTTTGTGAGGGAGTGTATACTAGATGTATGTGTGTTAAGGTTAATTAGACCTCCTGTGGTCAATGTAGCTGTTCTCGATACACAGCACTATGAAATGGTTGGAGCAGCTGCGGGTGTGTTGGCCCAGAAGTCTGCCTGTCTGGAGGAGCGAAGCCTGGCCCGTCACCGCCATGTCACCCGCCCGCCACGCCTCACAGTAGTTAGTGGTCATACGGATGCCCACCGTACTGGAGCCATGCCACACCAGCTTCTGAGGCCTGCATTCACAGAAAACACACACCGAGAGTTACACACAGACCTATGCCATTTTACATTTACAGACACTCCTATCCAGAGTGACTTGCATCAATGTTCACCTAAATATCCCAATCTGTGATTGTTCTCTGTATGTGTTTTAAGGGGTCAGCCAAAGCTGGTCACTCACCAAGTAGGGTCCGTCATGACGTTCCGTCCTTCAAAGGAGTAGATGGGGATGGATGGGTCAAACACGCCTCCGTTCCCAGAGAAGATGTTCATCCAGCTGCTATAGATCACCTCTCCCTGTGGAAAAGATGTGGTTAAAGCCACATTTACAGTCACAGACTTCCTGTAGTTCAGAAAGGAAACACCACGTAGAAATATATTTAACTATTTATTAAAGAATGAATCATGCAAATCTTGGTAATATAGGCTCTGCTCCTTCAGGGTAGCTCACTGTCCAAGCAAAGTATCAATATATAAAATGACCTACAAGCAGGGATGGCTATACCAATTCCCTAGCAGGAAAACAGAATCTAACATGTGGAGGCTGGGGTGGTGGGAGCAAATGAAGCATATGCATACTAGTAGCAAGCGGCAGCAGGATGTGTGAGCAGAACCGGTCAGATAAAATAGACCGCCAAATAAGGTAAATGTGATTGTTACTAGCATCTAATTGGTGCAATCTAATTGGTGCAATCTCAGCTGACGCATCAGCTAGCCGGTTTTCGGGTTCCCTTTCTGAACTGGCTTCGCTTTATTTTCAACAACCGCATCATAACCAACAAAAACTCAGGACCTATCAGTCCATTATTTATGTTTTAGTTGTCATAAGAGACAACAACTGTACCTTGAGGTTGATGACGGGCATGTTGTAGCGGTCTCCCTTCTTGACGATGGTGGCCAGGTCCTGGAGGTGTGAGGACAAGAATGCTCTGTAGGTGGCAGTGAGACCCATGGCTCGGGCCTGCTGGTAGCACTGGAAGTCTGCTCCCCGGATGCCACGCATGTCCCCAGAGAACGGAGCATTCAGGGCCACCAGGTGCAGCTGTGGGGGGCAAAAGTCAATGGAAGTAACCATTGACAACACAGCTCAAGCTAGTCCATGGTGACTGTGCAACTGAGAGGTATAAATGTGCAACTGAGAGGTATAAATTCCACCTTACCGCTGGTACTGAGTGTACTGTATGAGGTAGGACATTATAGCTGGGCACGTAGCTAGTTCCAACTAGTTCCTAAAAAAACAAGCGCAGATTGACACTGAATAATGAAATCATAAATTAAACATTCATAACAAACTGAAGAGAGCAGATATAATGTGCAGTGTAACCACAGTACCTGGCTGTGTGGCCTGTGGGGTCTGGTGCGATCTCCTGGTCTGCTCAGGGCCTGGGACACTGCAGAGGATGGGCTCTCTGCTGGGATGAGGATGAGCTCACCAAGCTGGGGAGACAGGACACACCTCACTGAATAAGCACAGGCCATATCACATTTTATATGATTATTTTTTGCCACATTTAGCCATATCAAAGGCTCTAATTAACTGGAGACATCACTGTGGGACTGTAAAGGCATGCAGTACCTGAACCTTGCGCCAGCCATCTCTAGTTCTAACGTAGAGTTCTCCCTTGTCTGAGACATATGCCATCGAGCCCTCTGCAGCACGGTGGCTCTCCCTCATCAAACTGTTGGTGTTCCTGTATGTGGACACCTGGTGCGAGAAGAGAGGAAGTTCACACCGAATCCTCTGGACATAGACAACGCTGCTCAAGCCAATCCATGGTGACAATGTGAGAACTAGTGCACACGCAAACCCACAAGTCGGTAAACACATACACACATTTCTTTATGTTGACTTGGTGAGTATATAACGAAGTACCCTACTGGTTGCCTTACCGGGTTTTCATAGCCAGTAATCCCAGGAGGACCGGGAGGCCCAGGTGGGCCGGGAATACTCACAGCTGAAAAATAGAACAGTCATACAAAGGTATTGCAGTGTACTGTAGGTCGACTAAACATACATTTGTGCTTTTCAAATGCATACATATGGAACTTGACAGCAATGCTAAGTTTAAGATGTTGTATTTTAGCGAGCACACCATGCACAGTTACCTGAACCATAGACAGGGGGGGGTCCAGGGGGTCCGGCAGGGCCAGGGGGCCCCCGAGAGCCTGGTCGTCCAATGCCAAGAGCCCCTGGTTCACCAGGAGCTCCAGGATGACCAACGGTGCCAATGACGGACTCACCTTTTGGCCCCTACATAAGCATGTACAAAATGTACATTTGACAGTGTCTCTGACCATTACTCAAATGTCTAAGTAATAGGTGTATCATGTATTTACATTGACTATAGTTTGTAAAATGTATACTGTACTTTGTTGAGTATTTTGAGCCTGGAATTACTCACCACAAGGCCTGATCTCCCAGGAAGACCTGGAGGGCCAGGCAACCCAGGTTCACCCTGGTCTCCTTTCATTCCTTCATAGCCCGTGTCTCCCTTTTCTCCCTGAGGAACAAACAGTTTGGTTGAATCAGGCTGTTAATATATTATCACATGCATAAGTTTTACATAACATACATTTCCACTACTTATACAGTGAGTTTTGAACTGGTAAATGTTCTTTAAAGAAGTTAAAGTAAAATACTCACTACAAAGCCTTCTGGTAGAATATCATCTGATGAGGGAGAACACACATCTTATATGTCATCTTGTATGTCGGTTGCAAACACGTCTGAGGACGCTCATGGAAACAGTTTCGGTTCTAATCAAGTGCGATTATTGCCAACAAACAAGTTAAATTGAGGAGAAACTGCACCCCTGGCTGCACATGCATACCTGGTTCTCCAGGCATTCCAGGAAGTCCAGCCTCTCCCTTTTCCCCTTTAGCACCTCCGTTTCTTCTCCTGCCACCTTCACAGAAATACAGTACAGGTGTATGAGACCACTGAGCTCATCTGTATGTATATGTTGAAAATATTTGTCCATAGACTAGTGATCATACGGTTATGATGATCATCCTGTATGCTCAGATTCATTTTCACAAGAGTATAATGTATGTCTTGCGCACAATGGAATATCTGATGACTTACCTTGTGACAACCCTTTGCTGCCATTAACCTACAAGTCAAAATGGTATGGTTATTGTGGAAGGATTTCACAAACTACATGGTTAAAATATGAAGTTATACCCACAACCAGATCCACCACCAAATAATCAACAATAAAACAGCTTTACATCATATACACAACAGGTATAGTTGTTTTGTTTCAGTCAAGATGGCCATTCAAAAATGTCTGAAAATCAAAAGACATGTTATAGGAGAGAGAATTGTAATTACATCCAAACATCCATGCCAGCCTAATTGGCATCCAAACATCCATGCCAGCCTAATTGGCATCCAAACATCCATGCCAGCCTAATTGGCATCCAAACATCCATGCCAGCCTTGCACACAAAAGTTAACCATAGAATGAGGACAAGAGGTAGTAAGGAACTCGGTTTAATGTTCTTATTTTGGTTGGTCACCTTGAATCACAGGAGTTAGCCTTAACATTTTAGCACTGTAAAGCTAAAAACAACAGATAAAACCACATGCAACAGCAACATGCCGGGGGTAGAGACCTTCCACCCCGCCAAACCAGGGCTCAGAGTTAAAGGAACAGGAACACTCAAGGGGCATTTTTACACCGTCAGCATAAAGCAGGCACAAAATTGTTTTGTTTTTTCTTCATAGATTTTAAAATTGATGTATTGAAGTCAACATGGCTAGTTAGTGTGGTTGAGATATATAAATATATGTAAAGTGACTATGATGTCACATGACCTTCTGACCTGCGGAGAAGCAGGAGCCAGCTTTATGCTATCGTGAGGACCACCACAAACCCAGGAAACACGGAGGGAGACAGCACGGCTGCAGACAGGAGGGGAGGGAAGGGAGGGGCTGCCTGTTAGGGGTAAGAGCCCACGGACTTACATGCGCCGCCACACCCAAAGAGCCTTAAAGGGGCTCAAACACAAACTTACTGGTGTTTTGCAGAACGGTCTGGGACGGACCGGAAAAACTGTCTTTAAGATTCAGAGGAAAATTATGACATCAGCATTGATATTGACATCATTGACGACATCTGGATATCCAATGAAAGCGAGTTCTTCATGTGTTGACATTAGATCATTACTGGAGACAAACTACCATTTTGTTGTTCTGTTTTGTTTGTCTCCAATGTGTCCTGTTGCTTCTATATGAACATTGCTACTAAATCAAAGGACCAATCTCTTCCATAGCGCATACTAATTATAGTAGAGAAACAGCAATGACATCAATGTGTACTTATACAGCAATGACATCAATGTGTACTTATACAGCAATGACATCAATGAGTACTTATACAGCAATGACATCAATGAGTACTTATACAGCAATGACATCAATGAGTACTTATACAGCAATGACATCAATGAGTACTTATACAGCAATGACATCAATGAGTACTTATACAGCAATGACATCAATGTGTACTTATACAGCAATGACATCAATGAGTACTTATACAGCAATGACATCAATGTGTACTTATACAGCAATGACATCAATGAGTACTTATACAGCAATGACATCAATGTGTACTTATACAGCAATGACATCAATGAGTACTTATACAGCAATGAATGACATCAATGACATCAATGAGTACTTATACAGCAATGACATCAATGAGTACTTATACAGGCATACTGTACTTACTCCGTTGAGCCCTGTTACTGGTCCTGGGGGTCCGGGAGGGCCAGGAGGACCAGGAAGTCCCTACAAACACAATCACAGTCAATGACACCTCACTTTTCTGTCACTTAGTTAGTTGATTTTACTGTAATCGCATAAAATCATGTTTCATGATGGCGATTCTTACTGGTTGACCAATGGCATCTCCCTGGTCTCCCTTCTTCCCTGCCATTCCAGGTCGCCCCTGTGGAGGTAAGAAGGCCAACACTTAAACAGGGAAAGTTACAGTGACTCATCTTTTACTCAACCAAATTAAAACAGCAGAGGGTTGACAAAAAGCACTGACCGGTCGACCAGGGAACCCGTATTCTCCCTTTTGTCCAGTTGGTCCAATTGGTCCCTGAAAAATAACATGCTTTTCTATCATTTCACGTTCACCCACTACTAGACAGTAGATGTTTACAGTTGTTACAGATACCAATATACCAATATGTATAACAAATACAAGTGTACATTTCTATAGAGCATTATTTTATGCTTTTACAAGGCATCATTGACTTACCATGACACCATAAGCTCCAGGGAAGCCACGCTCACCCTGTGAAAAGCACACCGACATGGTCAGAGCACCTATTCATCAGAAAACCACTACCATACAGTGACCTTTAACCCTAGAGGTAGAGAGAGGAGTCACCTTGATTCCTTTTGGTCCCCGAGGCCCCCTGACACTTGTCAACACAGTTCCATCGGCAGCGATAGTGACACCAGCTTCCCCTTTCGCACCCTATGAGGAGGAAAGACATAGTAGACACAGACATGATCATCAGGTCTTGGTTAGGTTGTTAAAGTCCTATCTGATGTAAGATCCATGAAGTAGTACTTATCTGGCATGGAGGGACAGTAAACATTAACAGAGCTTCTGATCCTTACCTTCATTCCTGGCGGACCTTGAAAACCAGGAAGCCCACTGTCACCCTTTGGTCCTCTTGGGCCCTGGGCAAAGACCACAATAATAATTATGGACAGAGAAGATGAGCATATTAGAGCATATTTACTTATAGTGGGTGAGTCAAAATGTTATATTCAGAACTACAGACTCTTATCATTATGATAAGGAACCTACCCAATTCCTTCCCATGGCAGCAAAGACTAAATTAAATCAGCATGGTATTTACAGTAGTACATAAATATACAATCCACCCTGAATGTTATATATGGGGTTGGGTCGTTCCACTAATTCGGTGCCCTTTGAGAAGTGTACCTTGGTCAAATAATTTTTTTGATTTCACCTAATTTGAACATTCTGTCATAAAGACCACATGTCTAACTTCATAAAAAACATGTTTTCCCATCTTAAGAGGTTAATAAAAAATTAAGTAACGGGGTTGACCCTTGACGATTTCTTCTTAAATCAGCCATAAATCGCGTTGTGACAGGGGGAATGGAAGCTTGTTGTGTGCAGCAGGGATTGACAATTGAATGCAAGCTTCACCCCAAAAATCGAATTGTTAAATAATTTCTGGCCTGTCTATCTATGGGTAACAGGGTTGACATGTTATGCTCGACCTACTCAGTTTTCCACCACAAAAACACCAGAAAATTGCCAAAAATAGTAGAACCAGCTCACCTGCTTTTACTCTATGATTTGAATATTAGATGTTCAATGTTTCTTTTGAAAAAAAAAAAAAAAAGTTTCACCATATTACGAGTTCAGTTCAAGTAACAGCTTTGACCTTGAGGGACAGACGTATTGTAAATTAATCACTTGTCACATCAAATAAATAATAATCATCAGAAATGACTTTGTCAAAGCAACAAAATAACTAGGGTTTTACAATGCGGGTGAAACTTGGAGACATTTTGGGATTAAGTGGGTTATAATCTTCCTAGAAGTGACACAGGGTTGATGGAGAGACATGTCAAAATGCTGAATATTGGCACTTCAGCAAGACTTTATTCATATAAAAAAAAAATATTTATTGAATTCTCCATGTGGTCTCTATTAAACAGCACAGACTTTTAAAATGCAATATTAGTGCACAATTTCTACTTAAAATATCAAAGAAAGGGCACTCTTTTCGTGGAACAACCCAGTAATCGCATATTAAGTATGGAGTTACTCTTACAGGGAATCCTGCTCTGCCAGGCTCGCCTTCAGGGCCCTGTGACATGCAACAAAACACACACAGGCAGGTAGCAGGACTGGGTCAGCATAGCTGTCAATCACATGCAATAATAAAGTAGCATGCAGCATCTTTGCAGAATATACTAGCATGATAGCATCCATCTCACAAAATACAGCAGAAACATTTCCAAGGATGTAATGTAAGAACAAGCTTTTAAAACTGATAACATCATAGTTAAGTGTATGTGTATGCATTATGTAAGTAGGCAAAGCGTATGCATTGTATAAGTAGCCTGTATTATGGATCAAGTATGCATTATGGTTGTTTGGGTGGTTAGGTTGACCCTTAGCTGAGTATCTCTAGTAAATAGGCATGGCAATTGAAAACACGCCATTCTGGCTTCACACATGACAGATGTGAATGAATAATTAGCATCATTGCCCATGCATGAAATAGCAATAAATGCAAACTGCCCTGAGGCATATTGATATGTGCCATGCTCCAGCATCCAGACTATTTAATGTAAAGCATAATGGATATTGACATTTAAATATAATGGGCTAGTTTCAGAAATACATCAAATTAACATTGTGCTACTCACCATTGGGCCAGGGGGCCCACGTATCTCAGTGATGTTAAACATGCTCTCTGTATTGTTCAGGAGGAGCTGAGGATAAACATATGACATATTGATTACAGTAGCAAATCTAATGTAGCTATACTAGCTGTAAGCTTTACATACTGTACAAACTATGAATATATGAAAACCATGTGGATGGTGACAGACAACTCAAGTTACTTCCTGTTAGGAATGCTCATAACGTTTAATAACCCTTAATAAACCACAACAGCTCTATTCCTGTTCAATGTGTGTGTGTGTTATTTGTGAAACAGCACTCAGACAGGGGATGAGAGGTGTGTGGGGTGGACGTACATCCTGCAGATTGATGATTGGTCCTGGAGGGCCGGGAGGACCAGGAGGACCAGGTACATTGTGTCCATCAGGACCACACTCCCCCTGTAAGACAGAGCACACAGGAGAGTTAGGACAAAGAACCCCCATGAACTCAACAAGCCATTTGAATGACACAACCAAAGATGGTCTATAATGTTGTAACAGGCTTTGATACAACCACAAGTATTATATGATGAACATGTGATGAACAGAAGAACAGCCCACATCAGGGTTAGTTTGGAGTCGTTCTGATTTCTAACACTAACATACCTTTGGTCCTGGATCACCTTTGTCTCCTTTCAATCCCTGCAGAGACAAGCACACACACAACACAGTTAACAATAGTAGCCAGGTAGTAGTTGAGGTTTAGCTAGCTACAAACTTTAAATTCAAGGTTACTGCAGATGATGCTATACTTTCTGGTTCAATACTGACCCTGGCGCCTGGTAACCCAGCTAGCCCTTGGAGTCCCTCAGGTCCAGAAGCACCAGGCTCACCCTGAAAAGAGACAGAACAAAGGTGAAGACACATCCACCAATGTCCACTAATAATATTGTAGAAGGTGGTGTAAGAGAGATGCAACCAACCTTCACTGACAACCCAGGAGCCCCATCCTTCCCATCTTCACCCTGTAGAAAACAGACAGGATATACAACTGATCAGATTTCCATGTGAACCTAGTTTTTTCCACAGCCTAGTTATTTTCCTTGGTTGTAATCCTACCTTTGGTCCCGCAGGGCCAGGGAGACCAGGAGGTCCCTACAGAAGAGAGTAGATAACAACAGTTATTCCCATGGATCTCAAGGTGAAATACAATGTAAAAGGACTTCAAAACTACAGGAGACACACACATATACCAATCTCAATCACCTGAGGGCCTTTGAGTTCTGTGCCAAGGACCATGTCATTCTTCCCAGACCCCTCCACATCCTGCAAGCACCAACACACAACATTATTGCATTCAGAATCAATAGAGACAAAACAAGACAACAGTATGATGGGAAACTGACTCAACAGTAAAATCAACAAAGCAGCACCTCGACAAAAAATCTTCCTCCTGGGGGTCCGGGGGGGCCAGGCAGCCCCCGAGGGCCAGGGTCGCCCGTCTTCCCCTCTGGTCCCCTCGGTCCTGTAGCTCCTGCCAGCCCTGGGTCACCTGATACACCCTGCGAGGAAGAACAGACCCATTTAACTGACTATGAAGAACAAAGTATAGTTTTGACTTAAAATGACAACACCTAAAATAGATGCTTCTGCATGTCAACAGAATGATTAGGAACAAAGCTCTCATTGTTTGATTTATGCATTTTATAATTGATAACTGAGTTGTCAGAAGGTTAAAATACCATTGGTCCGTTTGGTCCAGGTAGTCCTTGTTCACCCTATGTGAGGAAAATAGATAGGTTTGAGTAAGCATTTGCAATGGACATGGTAATATGGGATCTAGCCAGCTAATTTCCCTTGTAAAATACAAACAATAGCCTCCTGAGTTACTATCATCTTACCTTCAGACCTGTAGGCCCTGTTAGCCCAGCATCCCCATCCAAACCAGTAGGACCCTGAAATCAACAGCAGAGAGATGTGATGTCACGTCGCTCTCTGAATCTCCTGCACATAAAGGTCACACAAGTGACTAGTCAACCATGACCAAGACTGTCTTGCTTTTCTTAGTGTCATAGTAGCTACCATATGTACCATTGCAAAGATAACTTCCAAGTTATTTAAAAAGTTTCTCATAATTATTCATGATGAGATTATTTTTTCAACTACTTTAATCCAACAGAATTAGTTACTTTTCCTCATAAAATATGATATTCTACTTTCTCAATAGGTTTAAGAAAATGTTTAATAAATCTTAGCCAGCCGGTGCCACCATTTTCCCTTTGCCATTCCTGAAGGAACAACATGGCTCATCGACTGTAAAAAAATAAAAGTGCAAGCTCCATCAATGCAGTTAGTGAAAGCACGCACGCAACAGACTTATATAAAAAGGAAGGTTCTCTCCAATGTAGCTGGACCATGTTTGATGTATGAAACACATACTGTAGCTCAAGCTCAATGTCCATCAAGGCAGTTAAAGTCAAACCTGGGTTGTTTCTCATTTAATGAGAGGATGGGGGATGAGCATAGAACCCTGATGGTTTCATAGATGGGTAAACAACTATAAGCAAAAGCCAATAAGCACACACACACACACACACACACACACACACACACACACACACACACACACACACACACACACACACACACACACACACACACACACAGTAAGTTAAATGGGCCAGGCTGTTAGAAAACATGGTTGGAGAGTACAGTCTTCCTTTTCAAGCCTACTGGTTCAGTAACGGAACCAGGGCAATACCTCGCCAGGACCGAACAACCCTGAGCCAAACTCAGAGCCAAACGCAGAGCCCGAGCCAGAACCACTAAACCAATCCTCAATCACCTGAAACAATAAAGGCCAGGGACAGCCAGGTCAATAACAACAGAGAGTAGAGAGGAAACCACTGTCAGCTACAATGCATGCATACACATATACACTATAAAATAACATTTACAATACAAAACAAAAGTGGGAACATCAACAGTTGGTAACCGGTGGAAACGGGGAACCATCCATAATGGATCTTAATAAGGATAACATGGGACAGAGAGATCTCACCGGTGGTCCAGGTTTGCCAACAAGGCCGTCTCTGCCAGGTGGCCCTGGAGAACCTGGTTGTCCAGGGAATAAGCCCTCGGAGTCTTCGAAGAAACGGGTGGGACCAGGCGGGCCAGGTTGACCTGGAGGGCCGGGAGGACCAGGGGAACCCTAGGAGAGAGAGGAGACCTCACTGTAAAATCATCACATCACTATAGTGGAGTGGTCTCAACTCTATGTGAACAGATGAAACACCCCTACCTGCTGGATATGGGATGCCATAGCACACATTTAACACAGAGAGGTGAATATGCTTAGCCTCTTACTACCAGCCTGATATCGCAAGTTTATATAAATATGTGATTCCATGTAGTGAAACATATTTATGAGAGCTTGCGAGATCAGGCTGGTAATACGAGGCTCAAATACTCATCCTAGAGACGTTTTATTAGAGAGAAAAAACATAACAGATTGTGGAAGGACCACCAGAGGGCAGGCTGAGCTCACTGATAGTAGCCCAACAAGGCATGTGAGACAAGGTAACCAGAAGCAATTAAGCACAGCTGACAGTACTAATGACATATTCTCTTCCCCCTATAAGAGGGAGGAGGGAACCAACAGGAAAGGGGAAGAAGATAAACTATCTAGAATAGCTACCAAGAGAGGGGAGCTATCCAAGAAGAGCCATTAAGACGTTGACAAATCTGTGATTGTTGTTATAATTGAAAGATAATCGTTTCCTGTGTCATCTAAAGAAGAATGTGTATGGTGTTCCTTGGGAGACTCTCATTGATTGTGTTTGAGTGTTTGTATTGATAGAGAACTGTGTTCAATCAAGAAAACCTACTCCTGACTCGTTTATTCCACCTTTCCGCTTTAGACTGACACCAAATGACTTGGTCCGCTCACAAGATAGACTGACAGCAGAATGACAGATTAGAAGAATGTTCTTACTCTGATAAATTCTGTATCATCAAGGTCCCCAAAGCCAGAGCCGAGTGCATCCTCTCCATACTGCAATTCAAAGGAAAACAGGCAATTAAACACAAATCCCCATTTGATCCCCAGTTCAATCCAATGTTTCCAGGATGTTACACTGACACCCACCGGTACACTGTGAGATTTGAGTGGTCCGGGAGGGCCTGGAGGCCCCGGTAAGCCTACTCCTGTGTCCCCCTGTACAGAAGAGAACACATGGTAAGACTAACTGCCTATCTCATACAGAAAAATACATATATATATATATATATATTTTTTTTTTTACTTGTAATTATTGTACCTTTTCTCCTTTGACTCCAACCTCTCCTGCCACCCCTGGGAATCCATGAGGTCCTCTTTGTCCCTGTGGGGATTAACATAGGTCATATTTAAAGACATACAGTATATTTCTATAATAACATAACAAAACCATTTGACACAAGACCAGATGTACTCACTGGGTCTCCATCTTCACCCTTGCTTCCCTGAAATGAGAACAGTCCTTAGATGTATCTGTTCAATCTTATCAAGTGAAGATAATAGGAAACATAATCAAACATGTACTAGTATCACAGAGTAATGGGAGATTATAATGAGGTAAAGCTTACAGGCTGTCCGTCCTTCCCTGGCACCCCAGGGGCCCCTGAAGGCCCCCGAGGGCCCCTTGGTCCTGGCTGGCCGTGTCCAGACCTATCCTCAGAGGGAGTGGAAGGGCCAGGGGGGCCACGGGGGCCAGCAGGACCCATAGGCCCAGGCTCTCCTTGCTCTCCTTTCTGTCCGTAGCTAAGAGGCCTGCCCTGAGGATCAGCAGGAGAACATTGTGTAAAATCTATTAAATACTGAATAACTTAAGCATTTAAAGCAGATCAGTGTTTGAGGCACATTACGTGTAATCTTAGCTATTACTTACATCCCCTGACCTCTCCCCTGGCTCCTCTGTTTGGTGGGATCCTGAGAGGAAAAAGCAACACCAATAGGATTCACCAATGAGGCTTCAATTAATGCTAACCGTTGAGGGATATTTGAGGGCGGCAGGTAGCCTAGTGGTTAGAGCGTTGGACTAGTAACTGAAAGGTTGCAAGATCGAATCCTGAGCTGACAAGGTAATAATCTGTTGTTCTGCCACAGTTAACCCACTGTTCCTAGGCTGTCATGGAAAATATGAATTTGTTCTTAACTGACTTTTCTAGATAAATAAAGGTAACATTTAAAAAAAGCTAGATTAGCCAATGAGAGAGAAATAAGATTGATCAATGCAAAGGGAAATCTAATAATTTACATAGTCACCTGGTGAGTTAAATCAAGCTTGCCAATCAAGTTATTTGAAAGTGCCCTGTAATGCCATGACATGATTGGTTAAGATCAGAGTATGGTGAACCTGCCTTCCCCACCTTCGAGCAGCATCTCCTGATGGGCTTGGTTTGTGGGGGTCAGGTGAACAGTGTACTCATCTAGCTCCAACTCCGGAGACTCTGTGGGTGGAGCTCGCACTGGCACGCTTAGCATGTCCTCTGGCTGGAGGGAAAGACAATCAGGGAGGGAAGCAGGAATGAACAGTAAGTAAACTGATAAAACAATGTCCAATTTATTTGAAATATTGAGGAGTAACATGAAATATCTAGCTAATTAAAACATCTGGACAAGATTCAAATAAGAATAGACAGCTTATGTAATATTTATTTGTAGTAGTAATTGGGGTCAGGGCAGATTGTGCATTTTATTTAGGGGCAGAGTGAGATGACAAGTACAGTGTGTTACACGGCTAGTGATAGGAGGATGAAAGTGAATGTAGCATACACACAGACAGAATCTGGGGCAATCCAGCAAAGGAAGAGAAACGGAGAACAACAAAGGGGTGTTCACTAGGTACATAAACCACCACTGCTACCCATAGCCATAACACACATGAAAGGCCAGTGTAGAGACTTATCTCTGGGTAGAGATGGAGGTACTGAATCTTCCTACTTGAACTTGAATATATCCCCCAGTGTTCACTCTTACATACTTGTGTTTTGTACCAGGACAAATTTCAACTGATGAAACAGAAAAGCTGTTCTGCTACATGTAAGAGACGTCCAATGAAGTCTGTCAGGGAGAGTTGCTCAGACAACAATGTGACTTGTGCCCAAGCCAATCTTAGCTGTGCGGACGTTCCTTGTCTCACCAACGCTCACCCAGCGTCCGCTGACATTCTGTTTCCCCGAACACATTCCTCTCTTACACCCCGTGCTCACACCTCCCACTTTTACTCACCCGTGCTGTTTCCTTTTGTCGTTCCATGATCTTCATCAACTTGTCATCTGTTTCACGGTCATGCAACGTGTCATCCCCACTCCCATCCCCAGAAGCCTGGAATACAGGAGGCATTACCACACATCTCTATTCAAAGAAGCAGGTATATCTCACTGGTCACCTCACCCCCCCCCCCCAAAGCCAATTCCTACTTTGGCTTCCTTTTCTTCCAGTTCTCTGCTGCCAATGACTGGAACGAACTGCAAAAATCACTGAAGCTGCAGACCCATTTCTCCCTCACTAGCTTTAAGCACCAGCTGTCAGAGCAGCTCACAGATCACTTCACCTGTACATAGCCCATCTGTAAACAGCCCATCCAACTACCTCATTCCCATACTGTTGTTTATTTATTTATCTTGCTCCTTTGCACCCCAGTATCTCTACTTGCACATGTATATTCTGCACATCTACCATTCCAGTGTCTAATTGTAATTATTTTGCCACCATGGCCTATTTATTGCCTTTACCTCCCTTATCTTACATAATTTGCACACACTGTATATAGATTTTTATTTTTGTCTACTGTATTATTGACTATGTTTGTCTATTCCATGTGTAACTCTGTGTTGTTGTATGTGTCGAACTGCTGTGCTTTTTTTGGGCCAGGTCGCAGTTTTAAATGAGAACTTGTTCTCAACTAGCTTACCTGGTTAAATAAAGGTGAAATAAATTAAAAATTAAAAAGATATTGACACCAGTGACCTAGAAGTAGCATTTCTCTCACTACCCACTAGAGGAAACTAACTCATTCCATCATTTAGGCACAGAAGGCCAGAGTAGTGGCAGCTTTGTACAGGCAAATGTTGTTACATAGTGAGTGATATGAGTGAGAGCCAGTGAAGCAATCAACCAGAAACAGTACTTTATATTTTAAACACAAGAGGGAGCCACCAGTATGCTCTATTGAGAGTCAAGTCATGTATAAATTAGTCTTGAGTGCCAGAAGCTTAACACGTATTAAAGAATTTGTGCTGGCAAGGCCTTTAGAATATCAGGAGCTCAAGGCTATGGATGAATACATATCTATGGAACAGGCTGTGGTGTAGACACTCACATAGGGATCATCCTCTTCACACTGCTCCTCTGCAGCCCTGGGGTCCGGCTTGATCACCAGCTGCTGGATAGAGCCCTGTACAGAGAGAAAGAGAGCTGTGATAATGCTTTGGTGATGTATAATAGGGAGTTATTGTGCTGATATAGCTAATTGAATTGGCTAAATTGAGACGAGAGAGAGAAGCAAAAAGAGTCACACAGCAGGAACGTTTATTCTGAAGGCTTTCCTATACAGGTAGAAAATGCTTACATTTAGAGGCAAGAGGCCCTTTCTACAAGCAACACATGGTTACACACATTTTAATCTGTGACCAGTATTTGACAGGGACGGGCCGGGCACACACGCATTAACTGTCATTGTCACAAGCATTCCTTCCACGTTATTAACCTAAAGAGTGTAATGTGCAACACAATGACGTCATTGGAGGACATTATAGAGAACACCAGTGATCATGAAAGAGTGTGGCAACAAAAACATTGGCTAAGGCCCATGGACTAGAAGCCGACAGGATGAGTAGATTAACATCACGTACAGTAGCAGATTATGATCAGTAAAATACAGAGTACAGAACACAGCAAACTGCTGACTGAAACACATTTACTGTGAAATCATAAAATCATACCATAGGAGATAGAGAGAAACAGAGGCAGAACACAAGTCCAAAGACAGACAGACAGACAGAGGGAGCGAGTGAAACTAATGAAGGCTGCATCAGAACAAAACCCAGAGCTTTGTCCAGGCTGGTTTTGAAGGGTGAGAGCCATCTCTTGGCAAGGCATTTGGCCCATCAGTATTGTATCTCCCAGCAAGACAGTCCACTGTGTTCTGTTGGATGTGGGATCTCTTTCCCCCTTATTCTCCCCCTTTCACTCACCCCTCTACCAATCTCCCTCCTCCTCTCTCTGCCTCTCTCCTCTTCCATCTCCCTCCCTCCCCCTTCCCCCACCTCCTCTCACCCCCCTCCACCTCTCTGCTTCCACTCCTCTCCTCGTCCCTCTCTCTCCCCCTTATTTCCCCCTCTCCTCCCTCCCTCTCTGGCCCCTCTGCTCTGACTGACTGACAGTGTCTTTACCCCTCCTGGACCTCTCAGGCCCCTGGCCGGCACCAAAGTGCCTCACAACAACAAAAGGAAAAGCTACCCACTTTGCTGCCATCGCCATGGAAACTACTTTCCCAAACACACACCACTACCACCACTCTTAAAGCACAGCCGCATGCTAATAAAGAACATTGCAGGACGGTTCATTTGGAGAATAAAGTCCCATTCACATTCACTCCATCATCAGTGTTTGTTGGACCATATTGAAGTGGCCAGGCTTTAAGGGAACTTTTGCTCTTATAGGGCTTGAAGTATGATATTAATATTTTCATTGACTATATTGAAACAGCCGTACAGTTGTCTCCATAAGATAATCTAGATGAAATATCTCAATGGTCTCACTCTCTGTAACGCCACTGGAAGATGTCAATGTGGGGGTAGAAGGGGAAGACACTGTTTAATGGATCACTAGTCACTTTAATAATGCCACTTTAATCATGTTTACATATCTTAAATGACTCATCTCATATGTATATACTGTATTTTATACCATCTATTGCATCTTGCCTATGACGCTCTGCCATCGCTCTTCCATATATTTATATGTATATATTCTTATTCCATCCCTTTACTTATATTTGTGTGTATTAGCTAGTTGTTGTAGAATTGTTAGATATTGCTGCACTGTCTGCTAAATGACTTAAATGTAAATGTAAACTAGAAGCACAAGCATTTCCCTACACTTGCAATAACACCTGCTAAGCATGTGTATATAACCAATA